>NC_136802.1:26359473-26454473 GCF_951216825.1 Electrona antarctica | reverse complement strand
GAGACGGCGGCAACCTCTTCCCCGGCGGATTGGGCGGAGGTTTCGAGGCGTTCACCGGAGCAGGGCCCTCCACCACCCACCATGTCTCCACCTCTTCCAAGAGCGTCTCCTGCACCAGAACCACTCGCAAGACAATAGTTCACACCAGCGAAGGACCGGTGGAGAAGACAGAAGAAGTGACGGAAGGGGGGCCCGAGTGCCAGATCACCGGACCCTCAAAGGCATCCTCGTCTTCGCCTTTCGACACTAAGACCTCTTTTGGTTCCAAAACAAGCTTCGGAAACGTCCATCATGGCATGGACCTCGGTGGGTTCTTCACTGACCTTCCGGAGGAAGACGTTCCCGATTTTAAAGCCCGGAGCATCCATAGCACACGTGTCGAGCGCCAGGCCGATTATGTGGGAAAAGGTACAACCAAGCAGTGACCACTGAAATAAAAAGAAAAAAACAAAGCTTGCTAGCTAGGCTGCTTGCCTTAGCGACATGCTACCTAGCCCTACGTACCGAAATGAACAGTGAACAGAACAATCATCATAAATTAAGTCTACTATGTTCATTCATCGTGTGATTAAGAATTATACAATATTATAATAATGTATGTATGTGGGATTGTGGGTTGAATGTGAACAAATGTAGAGTTGATACATTGCTTTGCTATAAACCTTTCACGACAAAACACTGTACAATGTTGTTATTTTACTACATTTGGGGTTACACAGAATATTGCTTTTGATTTGACCTGATTTTGATTGAGGAGAATTTGTGGCTTTCCGACAATGGCTTCGCAGGAATGCAGAAAAAAACCCTAAATTGGGACACCATGGTGATACTACCTGTCATTGTGAGCTTCCTATAGGCTATAACAGTACCTATAACAATACCTGCCATGTTTGCACCTTCAGATTAGAATCAAAATTGGACAAATGTTGCCGCAATTGTTTGCCACACCATCCATCATCTCATCTCACCCCTAAATTCCCCCATCTAAGCTAATCGGCGTCCCCCCTCCCCCACTTCCCCCCCTCCTCTCCTTCCGCAGATTGCACCGACATCCAACAGAAACACCTGACCGGGGAAACGAGCGGCCTGTTTAAAGTTAAGCCCAGCGGCAGCTCGGGATCCGGCGAGGTAGTGGATGTTTTCTGCCAGCAGGGGGGGCTGATGGGTGGGTGGATGTTAGTCCAGCAGAGGGAGAGCGGGGCTCTGAGCTTCAACCGCTCCTGGGCCGAGTACCGCGGCGGCTTCGGCTCCGTTGACGCGCAGGGCAAGGGGGAGGTGTGGCTGGGCAACCAGCACCTCCACCTGCTGACCGCTCAGGGGGAGACCATGCTGCGGGTGGAGCTGGAGGACTGGGAGGGGGGCACGGCCAACGCGGAGTACACCGTCAGGGTGGGCTCGGAGACCGACCGGTACGTGCTGCGCGTTTCGGGGTACACCGGGGACGCGGGCGATGCCCTGCTGAAGGGCGACCCCCGCTTAGAGTCGTTCCTGTCGCACAACGGCATGCGCTTTAGCACCTTCGACCGCGACAACGACAAGTGGGTGGAGAACTGCGCGGAGATGTACGGCGGCGGCTGGTGGTACAACAACTGCCAGTCGGCCAACCTGAACGGCGTTTACTATAAGGGCCAGTATGACCCGGGAAGCAACTCTCCCTACGAGATTGAGAACGGCGTGGTGTGGGTGACCTACAAACCCGCCGATTATAGTCTGAAGGCTGTCAGGATGTTCATCAGGCCCGCTGCCTTTTGAAGGGACAAATGCGAAGGATAGGAGAGACAGACAAAGACGACATGATAATACTGTCATATACTAATATACTGTCATTACTGTGCTTGGCAGAGTCACTGTTGAGCAGTAATTGCTGGGTTAAGGGGAAGCTGAGGGAAGAGATAGAGAGGTAAAAGAGAAAAAGGTATTAAAGTAAACATTGGCCCCTATTTAGTTCACCGGTGTCCTCCAAGGCTCTACTACCGTAGGCCCGCTCTGTTTTCCCTCTACAACAAATCTGTTCGCCCCCAGAATAGGGATGCTAGGGTTCATGTGGTTAACAGACAGTTTCAACTAAAACACCTCAACGCACCATAAGCACTTAGTCTTTTAGTTTATATTCCCCGACCCCGAGTGGCAAACAAGAGCGTGGCCTTGATGTAGCCTACTCGCAGATCATTACCCGATTTCTGAGTCATGTCAAACAAACGGCAGTTTGTTGTTACTTTGTTTCAATCAATTATGCAAACATGAACTATAGAATTGTGCTGAGCAGTGTTCTCGTGTTCCCTCCTTCTGTGATGTTCCAACTGACACACGATATCCAAATGGACCTCTGAATAAATGCCAATGATCATGCCATCTGCTGCTAACTATAAATAAAATAAAGATTGAATGTTCACTGAAACTACTGTCTTTTCTCGGGTCTTTTATTGTTATTATTATTAGGCCTATTATTATTGGGCCTATTATTACCACCATTATTAGCACCAAGTCAAGACACAAAAGGGTAAAAACATGTGGACCAATTCGACCATTTAAGAACTGTATACAAACATTAGGTAAAACAAAAAGAAAAGGGACTACCTTATAGTGGGTGGACACTCATTTTATGGTTAACGGAATACAGCTGTAAAGAAGGAAAACGATATGCACATCCCAGTTTCAGAATACGGTGCTGGACCCAAAAAGTGACTGAATGAAGAAAAAAGTGGAATGTCCGCACACAATATAGTTCTGCTCCCCGTCCTTTTAATTTCAACCTAAATACAACAACGTTTCGCCCCTCCGGGCTACGTTGTGGTTGAAATAAAAAGGCCGGGGAGCAGAACTATATTGTGTGCGGACATTCCACTTTTTTCTTCATAACGGAAAACAGCTCACACCAAAAATATTTCCTATTAATCATTTATCCATGAAGCCTTGAATTCATTGAGATGTTTTTGTCACATTAATGAGCCAATAATCCAATATTTGCAGTGTCCGCTGCGGTAGAGTAGACCAATGCAAGACTATATAAAAGAATACAAACTCCATAACAACGCTCACATTGTAAATCACTGATGATCCAGGTGTTATGAGAATGTTTTAATATATATTTTTGCTCTTGTTAAGATTGGTCTCCTATTAACTTCCATTAGTCAAATATTATATTATTGGCTCAGGAATGCAACAAAAACTAAAATAATCTCCACAAATTCAAGGCGTCATGGGAATCATAGGGTGAGTAAATGTTGATGAGAAAAAGGCTTGCTTTAAGTGAAGCAGGTGTAAGAAGACTGTATGGGATTGGGATGCATGGTGGCGGCTCTGTCAGACAAGGTCACCATCATTGTATGGATCCGAGTCATGATGATGTGCAGATAGTTTAGCCAGTGAAGAGATAGAGAGGTCAACAGACCTCATGGTCAATATTGGAGTTCACTCACCCGGAGTGTGTATACACAAGTACGATATGTGGAAATGATGCAGCTTAGTGTGTGTGTGTGTGTGTGTGTGTGTGTGTGTGTGTGTGTGTGTGTGTGTGTGTGCGTGTGTGCGTGCGTGCGTGCGTGCGTGCGTGCGTGCGTGCGTGCGTGCGTGCGTGCGTGCGTGCGTGCGTGCGTGCGTGTGCATATGCATGTGTTATTTTACCATTTTAAGGTGAAATGTGCTTCATGAATAAGAGGCCCAATATGATGAGACGGGATCACACTAGCTTAGATTATTTTAATTATAGTTTGATATCTGACGCTATCTGTATTGTCTTGTACTGCTGAAGTTTGTTTATTATTTTGAGCAGTGGTGAAAAAAGTATTCAAATGTTTTATACTTAAGTAAAACTATGAACACTGCAATATAAAAATACTTACACTCACTTAGTTACAAATAGTAACAACAAGTATGGCCAACATGTACAGTAAATTGGGAAAGGATTATATAGGCTGATTCAGGGTACATGTGTTTTGGTGTGGATTTCTCCTTTAACAAAGGCAATATTAACTTGCCACCCATAAGAATTGGTCCGAAACAGTGACGTAGCATTCTAGGGTTATATGCGTTTAATTTGTTGAATGAAACTGAACGCTGAACAGTGAGATGTGTGGGTTGTGGTGTGTTTTCCAGTGTGCGTCAGACTGAGGAGGCAGAGACAAGATGAACACAGAGCACACACACATGAGAGGAGACAGCAGCAGTGTTCTGCTATTGAAGACCATGCTCTCTGCACAGATGACGACTGGGTCAGATACACGCACGCACGCACGCACGCACGCACGCACGCACGCACGCACGCACGCACACACACACAAGCAGAAAGAGACCTGTCTCATCTCCCCCTGCAGGTGTCTAAGTGTCCGTCAGGCTGCAGGCTGCAGGGTTTGATCTCCGAGGTGGAGAGAAAGACATTGGAGCGTCTACAGGAAGTGTGTGACAGGAAACAGAGATATGACGACATGGCAGAGAAGTGCATGAAGACCGCCGCACACATCTACAACTCCAACCGTAGAGACCTTGTCCTCTCATACGGTAATACACGCACAGACAAAGTACTCACATTTTGTACTTGAGTAAAAGCACCCATACCACAATGTAGAAAAGAATCCTGTATGCCAAATTTACTTGAGTAAAAGTATTGGCATAAAAATGTACTTAAAGTACCAAAAGTAAAAGTAGGCCTAATCCTCCTGGTTGTGCGTCGAAGTGTCCTTGAGCAAGACACTGATTAACTGCTCTTAATGAGCAGGTTGGCCTTGCATGGTTTCCTCCACCGTCGGTGTGTGTGAATGTAATGCACACTGTAAAGCAGGAGTCTTCAACAGGGGGTCCGGGATCCCTAAAGGGTCCTCAGAGGTACTACAAGGGGGCTGCCAAATCTTTGTGTTATAGGATCTTCTTCTTTTTAATCAACATTGAACCCTATAGCATTGCTATTCTGAGAACATCATTAGCCGAAAATAGCAGATCTACAAGCTCACAAGCTTGTAGCTCAGCTATTTTCGGCAATGAGGTTTGGTTTGGAGGGGGAAAAGGAGCAGGCAAAGTACAGAGTCAAAGGTCAAGTTGACTAAGTATTGACAGTTTAAGTTGAAATGTATGAAGAACAAAAAAACATTAATTTACCCAACACTGATGATGATCATATAGCCTAGTCTATGAAGCTATCGATGAAATCTATGAAAAAGCTCATTTTTAGTCAGGAGTTGTGATGAAATATGCTTATCTAAATGTATCATTAAAAAGTCTCTGCTGTCATTCCCATTTTTGTTTAGTTTCGGAGCAGAAGTACGTCGCTTTCGCCGAGGGACTCGCCAGAAACTTGACGTGGCTACGGAAACGGGCGACAGCGTTGTCGCAGAGACTCAAGGAGCTACGAGGAACAGTCCAGGAACAGATGGAAGAGCTGTACAGACAAGAGGTGAGGAGATGATGGGAGGAAATGAGGGGAGAAAATGAGCGGAGGGATCAAGGGGTCAGTGAGTCTCTGTACTTACCCTGTAACCACCTCTCTGTACTTTACTCTGTACTGATCTTTGTCCAAACAAATATTTACGGACACCCTCTCACTTGTTCTTTGACTATGAGACCTTCAGCGTTGGCGTGTTGATAGCAGAGGTTTGTTTGCAAGATGTAGCGGTAACTATGAGTCACAAAGGGCCAATTCTACAAATGCCTTCTAAATTATTAGTTTAGAAACTTCTTTGGACCCCCAAAATAATATTCTGAAAATGTTTTGTGCCAGGCCCCCCCACACACACACCCAAAAGAGAAGATTTGAGTAAAAATTATTGAAAATGATTCAACATTATTTCAAACACTTTTTTTCAAAAATGTTCAAAAATGGCAGATGTATAAGTGGTGCGCTGTGAGTTTGTATATCTGCTTTTTTTGATAACCAATGTTCTACTAAATAGTTTTCTTAAAAAAATGAGCATCGCGCCTGTCACAGACATGTGCAGAGCAAGTTCAGTCAGGAAACTCGAGTCTGTGCAGTTGCTGCCGGCCGTTAATTGGGCCGCCTCAGCATCACGTTCTCATTCACATGATTGACTCAGCCACATCACACACTCACTCCATCTTCATACCGGCTATTTAAACTGGAAGTTTAGTGCACTGCTCTTCCCGCTTGCTTGCTTGCTTGCAGGCTGCTGCTCATTCTACTGTGCTGCTGACTGCTGTATGCTAAACCTTTGCTGCTCACCCTCCTCAACCCCAGCTACCACCTGTCGTTTTGGATCTGCTGTTTAGGTATGGGGGAGTACCTATGGTTGGGACTGATGAGCTTGATCTGAATACCTAAAAAGCAGATCCAATTAATCGCCAAACCATAATAAATATATCGCTCATTTTATATTCAATAAATATATACTGGTGGTATCCCATTCTTATCTTGAGTTGTCCTGTCTGAACATATGTTGCTATATACAGCAAATATAAAATGATACAGCTGCTTTCTCGGTTAATCTGGCCAAATGTAATCTCATATCCAATACTTCTGAGGACTTTGCACTGAGAACGCAGAGTTTACCGGTTTATCTGGTACAGTTAAACAGTAGTTTATTTGAAATAATAATTGTTATATTTGCACTTTATTCTTTCTGACAAGAAATAGCAACTTGAATAAAGCTTTTTAACCTTTTCACCAGAAGAGTGCCTTTGTTATTTTCCTTTGTTGCTTGTTTTGAGTCCCCCAACCAAAAAGCACCTTCATTATACTTTTTTAGACTTCTGACCACTCCGTACTCTTGTTTACCCTCTTGATTGTTGACTAGTTACTACGGTTAATGACATTTACTCTGAGCGTGCACTGGATCAGTTCCAGTTGCTCTGGAGAATAGGGTAGACGGGGAGGACTATACACAGCACAGATCTCTGGCTGGAATTGAACCAGAGACACTGCAGTTATGTGGTTGACTTGACACTATCCACTGTACTAGCGGTTCTTCCCTACCCATTTATCAATTTAACAGATTGACTGCCAGCATTGTTTCAGTCTGTGTCCATTCCAGTGCCAAAGGTATTTTCACTGAGGTGCCTTATTTAAGGGGCAAAAATTACCCTGGGCCTTAACTAAACTACCTCCCCCTGGCCAGCCGGGGCACCTGATGGTCGGAATAACGTGTTCCTTCCACGCGCTATGTCCGGCCGGGGAAACTCCCCCCTGTCAGGTGAAAAGAAGCAGCTTGGACTCCTCATGCATAGAAGGAAGTATGAGGTCAGTCTGCTGCCCCCCCAGGTTGGCAGAGGAAGTGTAGCGCCCAGGATTACATTAGATAATTGACACTGGGTGAAAAAAATGGGTTACAAAATCGTGGGATAAAAATGTATATAAAAAAAAAAAAGAATTGCCACGGATATACAGTACAAAATAAGTGGTCAATAATATTACCAGAAACCATAGGCAGCGAATGGGGAAGGCAGCTAATAGGATTGACCAACTATTATACCGTAGGCTATTTGTTTTAAGGACTACATGGTCAACGTTATGATTGTAAATAACAAGTGAAGTGACAGTGACTGTGACATCTCCCCCATCAGGTGGACATCGACATGAAGCTTCGAGCCTGCGGAGGCTCCTGCCGTTCCACCCTGCCTTTCAGCGTCGACCAGCTGGTCTACCAGGCTCTTCAGGGTGAGACGGACAAGCTGGAGAGGACGGAGAACCAGCGGACGAAGCTCAGCACTCCACCTCAGGAGCACATCCCGCAAATCAAACTGCAGCCCGTGGACTTTGGACCACCACCGTCCAGGGAGTACATGAGCATTCCCATGGTACAGAAGGAACTTCTGACCCAGTTTGAGGATATCGAGCAGAACCAGGTGGTTCTGGATGACCTTCTGTTGGTAGATGTTATGGATGACTCCTATCTAGAATTGGAGTGAGGATGTTTGGGTTTAGGCCGACTAGTGAGAGCACAGGGTTCCTAAGGATGACAGTGACGGTCAGACGGGTCAGTTCAAGCCACTTTTGTCCCGGTTGGGCTATAGGAGCATCACAGACTCTATAGTGTTGCTCGTCTGTCTTTTAGAGCAGTGGTTTTTAACTGGGGACCCCACCACCCTGACATGCACTTGGAATGTAGAAGTTGTGGCATTCAATTTAGTTTGACTCAGTTCCACAGATAAATATTGCAATAAAAAGCATCTACAAGCTCTGGCAGATGTACAATGCCTGACAACATGAGGCAATTTGGCCAATGCTTATCGTATAGTTTGTTGGTTACTTTTTATACAGTAATGGTCTTTAAGTCCTTAATCACTTCGCTGTCATCTGGGAATCCCGCTTTTCATAGTTTCTTTAAAAGCACTTTGTAACTCCATTTTGATAAGGAAGCGTTACAAATAAACCTCACATACTCTTCTGTACTTTGACTCAAGTACAATTATTTCTCCTTTTTTACGATGTATTACCTAAGGCACATTCCGTCTAGCAGAGCATGTACGTATAGTACGTGACCCCCCCCAAATATCCCAGATATGGAGATCTAAGGGTCTCCACGATGTCACGTGATGTCATGTGATGTGACGAGGCATGACCATATATGGAGGCGTGATGTCACAAGGCGTGATCATATATGGAGATGTGATGTCACAAGGCGTGACCATATATGGAGGCGTGGGTGACTAACTAACTAACGGACGGATGGGAGATCAGATCTTCATAGTAAATGCGACCTATTGTCGCAAAAAATAATGGCCATTTTATACTAGGGTGGGGTATGCATTCCCGATTTTCATTTTGTTCCCAACTTGCATCGTTATACCAAGTAGGCCGGTGCCTGACGGGCACAGCAGTAAGTTACTGCTTATTACTGAATGTCAAGTCTCCAGGTTTTCTTCAGACACTTATTAACTACGACACTATGGCATACTATGAGTCCAACTAGTACTAGTAGTTCTCAAATGTTTTATTTGCAAGGACCTCCTTAACTCTGAGAGCGTACAAATGTAACCAAATGGACCTGTTATGGTCATTCAGGGGTAGCTTTGTATGTGTTTCACACTCATTTCATTGACATCTGAGCAACATGCATTTGAGCCAAAAATATAATTTGGTTCAGTATTATATTTTGTTCATAATTTCTTATTTTGTTTCATGCAGCAGGTGCAGCTGTTTGTCCACATATGTGTTTTAACAATTTATTTTACTGTTCTTATGTGTGAAATGAATCAATGTAAATAAATAAAAACAGTCATTAGTCACATTCTGTGTGAGCTTATTGTATCTTGTGGTTAGTTTCTCAGACATGGGGGGCCTTGTGCCTTATCTGTGAACTTATTTGCCATTTTTTACTAACGTATTTTGAAAAACATTTTACAATAGTTCAACAGCCGATCTACATCGACACGTTGTGAGCTTGTAGATCGGCTATTTGAACTATTTAAAAATATCTTTTAAAATAGTAAAAAATGGCAAATTAGTTAAGGGATAAGGGGTAAGGGGTGGCACAAGATAAGTTAACAAAGAATAAGTATTGTGCGGTTTAGGCATGTGGCCACATGAATTAACCACAATCTACACATGGTGTTGGACAAGTATGAGTTAATTTGGGTCAAATTCAATTAACCTTGAGGATTTGACTGAGTAGGTATGACAGTCAGAGGTAGAACAGATTTGGAAGACAGAAAACAACAAAATAACCCCAACAAACCAACACAATCAAGACAGGAGAGAAGGGTTCATGTATATTCCTCAATATTTTTATTGAGTAGCGGAGGACAGTCGAGACAGACTTTGGTCCTTTATGCACACATTAAACACGTCACACACAAGGGTTCACATCACAATCACCCACAAATACATGGGACCATATTAGCACAACTATGCAACTTTATCCCCGCTGCAAAATTTGTGATTTCAGCTGAAGGTTTATCAGGTCATGTGTGACTTTGAGTCGAGTGACTTTCATTGGGGGTTCTCAAACCTTTTTATGTCAAGGACCCTGAAATGTATTTGGCTAGAGACGCCCATTCATCAACATTATTCAAATGCCTTTTGTGCCAGGGAGCGCCACAAGAGAAGATTGATTTTCTCCACATTTTGCCCCTGAAAATAGCCGAAAAATAAAGTGGATCTTACTTTAAGCCTTCGGGATTATTTTGAAATCGGTTCGATACCGATATGGCATTTTTATGGACGATTTTCGATACGCTACCGATTAAATCGTGCATCTCTAATAAAAAAACATAATTTTGTCATTTTGCAGCTGACAATCCAGTGATATTCCCCCACATCGCTCCATTGTTTTCTGTTTCGTTATTTAGTGTCTATACCCGCCAACATGTGTATGTGTGTGTGTGTGTGTGTGTGTGTGTGTGTGTGTGTGTGTGTGCACGCGCGCGTGCGCGCGCCTATCGGGAGGCGAAGTACGGTCTGATCTTCATGCTGATGGCTTTCAGTGAGTACCAGCTCCCCTTCCAGTTCATCCACACGATGCCGTCGTCTGTGCCGTGCTTGGCCATGTTGAGCGTGTAGGCCCCGCCTATGTAGTAGCGGCCGTTGGGATTGGACGAGTGGCAGCGGTTGTACCACCAGCCGCCGCCGTCCTCTCTGGCACACTGCTTGGCGGGGTTGCCCGGCGTCCTGAGATCAGAAGAGAGAGAGAGAGAGAGAGAGAGACAGAGAGAGAGAGAGAGAAAGAGAGAGAGAGAGAGAGAAAGTCACAACATGCTATTACCGTACAGTAAACACATTAATACAGGTCTTTAATGTTTTTCGGGCCAAGGACCCATTAGCTGAGAGAGAGATGAAGCAGGGACCCCCACCACATGTTGTACTGTATAACATTGTGTAGTTGCAGATTACACTTTTCATAGATTTCATGGAATCGGTGGAAACACAGAATGGCCGCCGCTGCAATGCCCTCTACAGTACACACACACACACACACACACACACACACACACACACACACACACACACACACACACACACACACACACACACACACACACACACACACACACGCACCATTTGTCGTTGTCTCGGTCATACGTGCTGAACATCATTCCGTTGTGGATGGTCATGGTTCGGTTCTCTCCAAACAGCTCAGTGGCGCCCTCTAGGAAGGTGTTCCCGGCGTTCCCAGAATAGCCGCCAATTGCAAGGATGTAGTTGGACGTCTCTGACTGGATGGTGAACTGTTGGTACTGGGCGTGGACCTATAGACGAGGGAAATATTTCAATTGATACAACTTTCGTTCTTGAGGACAGTTGGGGAATTGTATCCTAAAACGATATTTTACTTTCAAACATGTTTGGGCCCGGGGTAATTTTAACGTTAGCCTGAAAGAAGTTAAGAACCCTTTCCAAGTACTAGAAGGGCGGATTCAAATTAGCTCTGGAAACCGATGCCGTGTGTCCACTTATCCCCTCCCCGAGAGATCACAGAACACTGACGTCGCCAATTTTGGAGCGACGCCCCTCTGCACTCTGATTGGTTACGAAGATACATGGTTCACTCCCACTCCTAGGCCGGATTTCCTGGGTGCTTCTCCCAGGCTTTCATGTTTTTCTTTTGAAACCAAAACGCCATGGGTTCCCAAAGCTATTTAACGTCTACCCAGGCTGTTGTGTTTCACCCCAGACAGTTTTTAAGTTGCTTGATTCAGAATTTAATAGTGGTACCAATACTGCTATTACTAATGATTAGTTCTAATGATTAGTACAGGTGTGGAGATGAAGCACATGGCGTTAATGCTGATTAAAACATACAACTGCTACTAAATGTATTATTGTTGCGTCATCGTCTTCTAATACAAAAAGAATATAAAAACAAGAATTGATTAAATCAATTAATTACCAGCTGCATTATTATTATCTGCGGGGGTCCGCTAAAACTGCCTCTGTGTCAGTTTCAGCACAGTAGTTTAGGTAGGAACCAAAATCCTCTAAGGCGGAACTATTGTGTTCTGAGTCATTCGTTTCCGCCCGGACATAGGAGCCAGTTTAAGCTTAGGTGGTTCGGAAATCTAGTACGGATGCCTCCTGAGCGTCTCCCTAGGGAGGTCCTCACTGCACGTTCCACTGGGAGGAGACCCTGGCGCAGACCAAGGACCAGATGCTGGGGATTATATCTCTACACTGGCCTTGGAACGCCTTGGGTTCCCCCAGGAGGAAGTTACTAATGTTGCACCGGAGAGGTAAGTCTGGAGCTCTCTGCTGGAACTATAAGCGGTTGAAGATGGATGGATGGATGGAAAAATAATGACCTACCTTGCTTCCTGTCCAGTCCTCCATCTCCATCAGGACCTCCGTGGGGCCCATCTTGGTCAGCTGACTGATCTGGTTGTTCCCCAGCCAGTACTCCCCTATCACGTGACCAGCGAGAGCGACAAGTGAGACATGAGCCAATCACATTTCCCCTACATTGTCATATGGTCATTTTGTCAGCAGCCATATTGGAAAAGAAATTGGGCCTCTTCCTTACTTCAAATGTTGCCAAATGCCAATGATATGAAATTACGAATGAAGGCTCTGCTCCATTTAGTGTAGCACAGTGGCTCTCAAAATATTTAATTTCAAGGACCCCCAGAACTCTAAGAGTATAAATGGAACCAAATGGGCCCTTATGGGTTCCTTTGGTGTAGCAGAGTGTTTCAAGTGAGCCAACACAATAGCAGCACCCTGACTGACCAGAATGGAACACAGCCTTGATTAGCATCAATGGTAACACCTGTGATGGAAGTAAGGGCCCAATTGCTTACCAATATGTCTGCTCGAGCCTATTGCTTCAGGACTGCTGTTACACTGCTGTTCGATCTTTTAAAACTCTGTGAGTGTGAAAAATGTAACCGAATGGACCCATTTGGTTGCATTATGTAGGCAACAATCCCAGAGTTAAATTCACATATAGGGCCCTATTTTCGTCAGTGCCTTACCCCTTATCCCTACAGTTCTTTGCCTTTTTTACTATTTTGAAAAACATTTTGAAATTGTTCAACTACCTGATCTACAACCACACGTTGTGAGTTTGTAGATTGGCTCTTTGACCTATTCAAAATTGTTTTTCAAAATAGTAAAAAAAACAATAGGGCCCATAGTCTTTCTTTCAGAGTTTTGAAAAGTGCATTGATAGCTGACTTGCAGGAATTCAAACCCATGACCCAGCGATGGCGGGTGGTCAGTGGACGAACGGAGAGCTTTTAACTCACCAGGATTGTGGCAGTAACCTTTGCCCGTGTCGGAGGCGATGTTGCCGAAACCGCGGCGGTACTCGTCCCAACGCCGGCCGAAGTCCACACTGCCGTCCATCCTGTTCGAAATGAGCAGCCATCCTGGAGAGAGAGAGAGAGAGAGAGAGAGAGAGTCCAACAGATTTAGACATTTAGCCCCTCCAATACATGGCCTTTGAAGATTACAACATATGGCAGCCAAAGTCTATGGGATTTTTAATGTTGGTTTAGGGCACATATGACATACATTGTTTGCCATGAAGTATATGGACTTTAATGTGTGATAATGTTTGTTTATGGCAGTAAATTTAGGGCAGTAAATGATAACGTAAGACGTCATGTGGCCGATATAAATGCATCTTGTAACAAATTTTGTTTCGTACAAGAAACAAGCTAAAATGGATAAAGGAAAAAAACATAAGCAAAAAAAAAAGTGCCCCTCACTTCCCACACATTTTATATTATTATACTGCTTAGACTGATGCTAGCTTCTTGGTTTACCTGTGATCCTAGATCACAGAGGCACTACACTGTCTATATACATATATAGATACATACGCAAATTCTGATTGGCCGGAATGAGATGATGTATGATGATAAGATCGCCCCTCACTTCACACGGGTGTGATTTTATTATGCAGATTAGTCATATATTATGCACTTCATGCCTCCCCCTCTGCTCTTTATTTTATGATACAAGTCTCTAGCTATCTTTTAAACTGCAATGATTGACAATTAAGAATTTCACCCACTGTAGGCTAATTGTAATGGTGTGACAATAAAGATGGATTCTGATTGTCACTCCTATTCTCTGGATAAAGAGCGTCTGCTAAAACATTTTTAATTGTACATAAGACAAAGAGATTGAAAAGGACATACAGACAGACAGACATACAGACAGACAGACAGACAGACAGACAGACAGACAGACAGACAGACAGACAGACCTCCATTCTGGGTGGTCTGGTCACAGTAGACCCTGTACGCAGGGTAGAGAGGGTCTGGTGTGACCATGTACATCTGAGACTCTGTACCTCCACGACGAAAGATGTCCTCACACTCCTTACCTGCGCACACGCACACGCACACACACACAATAATGCGATTAGATACGATTATGTTTGTATAGTGTACATACTTGCAGACACGTGTCTTGCACTACACAGTACTCGGACACACACACACACACACACACACACACACACACACACACACACACACACACACACACACACACACACACACACACACACACGCGCGCGTGCACGTACCAGTTGGGACAGGTATGGGACAGCTGGACTTGCATGGTTCCTTGCAGGACTCTGTCTGTGCCCGGATGGCTTTCTCCAACGCCTGGATCTTCAGGTGGATCTTATCCAGGACGCCCTGCACAACCACAAGCAGGTTCAGTCAGCATTATAAATGATATAGTACACACATGGTAAGTACACAGTACAGTACGGTACAATAGACACGTATGCAGTACTACACATGCACACTAGAGTCTAGGTCATACATGGGCAACTGGCGGTGCAGGGGCCCCCACCTTCGCTTAATGCAGGTTAATATCGGAATGCTGATATGTTATTGATTTCAGCTGTTACAATTCCAAACTTGCAAACCATGACCTTCTTTAATTACTTCAGTCTATAGCCTATTAATAGCTTAATGACTAGTGTTAACATTTAAACATTTTAGGATTCCAATAAAAAAAATAGCATAGTTGCCGGACGCCCCTGCGTGTGTGCGCACATGCGTGCGTGCGCACATGCGTGCGTGCGCACATGCGTGCGTGCGTGCGTGCGTGCGTGCGTGCGTGCGTGCGTGCGTGCTACCTGCAGTACTCTGATGTTGGAGGGGAACACTGTATCCACTGTCTCCTTAACGTAAGCATGCTGCTCCTCCAGGTTGCCTGAATACTGCTGCACTATGTTGTTGTTGTCTAGAGAGAGAGAGAGAGACAGACAGACAGACAGACAGAGAAAGTGAGAAAACTCAATCAAAGTAGGTTCATACAACTAGTATAAACAAGCAGAGTAAAACTAAAGATGTCCGGTCGATCTGTCTGTCTGTCTGTCTGTCTGTCTGTCTGTCTGTCTGTCTGTCACCATCCATCTTTACCTCCGACGACCCTCTGTCTCTCCCTCAGGGCGTCGGACATGCTGTCCACATAGTTGTACACGTTGTTGGATGAGCGAGACAGATCATCCACCTGAGTCTTAAGCACCTCCACGGACTGCAAAACGCACACACGCACACGCGCACACACACACACACACACACACACACACACACACACACACACACACACACACACACACACACACACACACACACACACACACACACACACACACACACACACACACACACACACACACACACACACACACACACACACACAGTCGATTAAGAAAGGGGAAAAAAGTTGTGAAAAATCTTCATAAGCTGTGGAACCGAGGCCAATACATTGAATGCCTCAACTCCTACAATTCCAAGTGCTTGTAAGATTATTTATTTTTTTCACATGTGAACTTGGGGTCCCAAGTTCGCATATGATTTTGGGGGTCACAGCCTGAAAAGGTTGAGAACCACTTGTCTACAACAGGATGGTATCAGTCAAGCGTAACCGCCATGTAGTGTAAATAGGTCTGTCAGTCAATGAGTTTTATGTTGGATTATTTTCAAACATTTAACCTTAAACCCTTACTTGATCCACGGATCTACTTGTTTTTCTCTTTTCGGCCAGGTACAACGAACCTCTTCACCAAAAATAGCAGATCTACAAGCTCACAGTCACAGCTGCGATGCATTGTTAGCTTGTAGATCCAATAATATGACAAAATGACATTTTCTTCACACAAAGAGCTTGTACCTGTCTGACGTTCCTCTCCTGTTTGATCATAGTGGTCTTCAGCTCACACCCAGTGGGACACAAGACACCCTGCAGGACCAAGACATAAACAAGGTTCATGGTTGTACTTTATTGTTACATCTTGTGTACAGATACATGAGAGTAAAACTTATTTTGGTTTGGCTTCCTTCAGACAATGCAGCAGCATAGATAGATAATAACAACAGTATATAATATAGTGATAAAAAAAAAAGAAAGGAAGTGAGTGCAAAAATATTCAGAATCAGAATCAAGAGCTTCAAGATTCAAGAGCAGCATCACATCAAATGTAGACTACATGTGCATAGTCTTGGTGTATAGCATCATCAAATCAAATGTACATATGCATGCAGTGGGAGTTCTGGTCTGGTTTTGGTGAAAATTAAGTAGTTCCGGTCGTTTGGTGGGGGGCACTGGGGGCCACGCATTAAAAATAAATTAATCCACAAAACTAGCATAATTTGTATTGTTGTCCTATTTTTATCATATGGTCAGTACAACTTTCGTTCAACTTTGACCCCTCTGTCACATGGAACTATGGCTTTGTGCTGCTGCTGGCATAGTAATACTGGACACAAAAAATTGTTCCATGTGACAGAGGGGTCAAAGTTGAATGAATGTTTCTCTATGTGGAATTGTTTATTTTTAATGCATGGCCCCCAGACCCCCACCAAATGACTGGAACTACTTCATATTCACCAAAACCAGAAAACTCCCACCACGGGACTCAGCCAAATATCTCAACCAACCAACCCTTTAATACTATATTACATTGTCATGATTATTATCACTATCAACACTATTGTTATTGTTGTGATTGTTACCATCTGTTCGGAGGCGTGCGTACATCCTCCGGCATCTGGCTGAATCTCTTTCTCCGGCTCCTGGCGCCCCCCCACGGGAGCAGGGGTGGGACGGCCTCTGTACCTGTAGGACACACACACACACGCACGCACACACACACACACACACGCACACACACACACGCACACACACAAACATGTGTTATTATAGGAGACAAACAAATCTGATCTATACATTTTGCTACTTTATTTTCACATGACATCGTCACACGATAAAGTATAAAACAGGGCTTACGGGGTTTACAAGTTATTGATTTAGTTTTTATTGATGACTTTTGCGTCCCATTGTTATAGCAAAGACGATGCTAATTGCAGCCATATATTCTGTACATCTATCACTCTCTCTCTTCCTACTTAACCCACCAGATCAATGAAATTCAAACCAATTCATTCGGATCAAATCTCTACACCTCCACGCAATGGCAACTGTCTGGGCAACGCTTCGATATTACATCATCTCTGTTGGGTGGAAACCTCATATTATGACCAAAACCGTCACGTTTCAGGATTCAAAAGTAGCAAAAGTAGCAGATCTACATGCTCAAAACACATCGCGTCGCACCGCGCTTCAATCTTGTGCATTTGCTATACTTTTGATGCTTTTGTGTGCCAATGTAGGCCTAGTATGATCAAGTAAGTAAAAAAAGTTAGAAAATGGAGATAAGGGGTTTCCGCCCGACATTAACGATATCCATATTGTGATATAAAATGCTGTCTATATTGCTCAGTCCTATATAGTGACAATCATCTCTACCTGCCGCCTCCACTGATGGGTGGTGGGACGTATCGGTTGGGGGTGTATGTCTCCCGGCCCCTGGACACGGGACGGTGGCCCCTGGCGCCTACACCTCCTCCGTCCTGACAGAGAAGACAAACAATAACATCAACTACAATAAAGAATGAAATAAAACAAAACGAAGAAGAATCTAAAATAAACCGCATGAAATAAGAATGTTGAAAAATGTAAAATTTACCGTTGATGGCTTGGCACTCTGTAGAAGATAAAAGAGGAAAAGGCATGAAACTATATTATGAATACTTAGTAATAGTACTACAGTACTATTACTAATACTAAAGCTGATAATAATAAATGCATTATTGTCGTACAGTAATACACACTATAAATATAAAATGTGTGTGTGTGTGTGTGTGTGTGTGTGTGTGTGTGTGTGTGTGTGTGTGTGTGTGTGTGTGTGACAGTGACAGTGACAGTAAAACCCTTTGCATGTTGAATCAGTCAAGGAGAGTGGAGACTCACCGCAGATGGCTGTGGAGAGAAAGACAAATTAATACTTTGCTGCACAATGATTGCAGATCTACAATCTCACTTCTGTCGTTATAAGCTTGTAAATGCACTATATGCGCTAATATATTTTAGAAAAAGACACAATGATATTAGTATATTTGCACGTCGGACATCAACATTTCACATGCAATTTATTTTTTACTTATTTTCTTTACCCTAATCCTATTTCTCCGATTCGTCTATATATGGGGACATTTGTCCCTCTTATAGTGCACACACACACACACTCACTGTGCTGTCGTAGTCGTCATAATCCGACTGGGCCCAGACCGTGCACGCACACACACACAAACACAGCAGTAACAGCGTCCTCATCTTTGTCACTTTGTCAGACGATTATTTGTCCTTTATTGTCAAACCGTTCCTCACTCTCTGACCACAGAGCAGAGGAGACCCTATTTATGATCTATAAGCTCCTCCCTCTGCCATTGATCCCATCCCATGAGGTGGTGATTCATCATGTTTTTCGGGGATAGTTTACAGTCCTGAGTCACAGTGTATTGAGCAGTGCAGGGTTCATCAATATGTTCCATACACAGACAAATGTGTCCGGGACAAAGACTTGGCCTGGTCTGTGGCAAATGTTCTGTTTTAATTTACACGCCGAAGGCATGGGGAGAGAGTATGTTTTGCACTCCGTCCGTCCGTCCATCTGTGAACAGCTAATCTCCGGCACCGTTAACCCGGTTGATGCCAAATCTCTATAGTCATGTGTTCAAGACGGATCAGTCCGATATTTCATATTCCATCCTAATTGGCTCATATTGGCTTTCAAAGTTTGCAGGATTGGCCCTTTTGAAACAAAAAGCCTCAAATCATGAACGCAGCGTGGAATTTACGTGAAATCTTTCACAGACTTTCCTACTAGGCTGAGGAATATATCCCACCCTTTTCACATTGGCCTGTTATAGCGCCACCAACAGGTGGATTTTTGCAAAACACATTTTTGGAACAAAAGTTCCAAAAATGTGCCTCAAATCATCCAATTGCCATCAATGGTGTAAGAACAAATGGCACCCTTTTCACATTGGCCTATTATAGCGCCACCAGGAGGCCACAACCTGACCTGCCCTGGGGGAGACCTGTGCCCCAAGGGGCACTTTTTCTAGTTTTGATCATAATACCCACTTAATGAATGTCAAGTCTCCAGGTTTTCTTCAGAATATAACACTTATTTACTATGACACATTATTAGGAGTCCACTAGTAGGCCTACTAGTGCCACAGCCACTAGTACCAAATGGACCCTTACGGGTCCATGGGTCCATTTGGTTCCATTTGAACACTCTCAAGAGTCTTAGTGTTTCTGGTAATATTATTGTCTCTCATTTTGTATGTCCGAGGAGAAATGCAAATTTGACAAAAATGTCCACCACAAGCCAGCATGGCGATGACCCCTGGAGCAGTGTTAGTGCAGTGACAATTTAGGACTTTTTCAGTAGGGCCTACTAAAGAAATCACACCTGTGTGAACTGAGTGGTGCAGTGACGTCACACACTAACCATAGCAACCATGCTCACCTGGTGTGGGGCCACGTACAGGTACACACATACATAGACACATACATACAGACAAAGCTGGTTATTGGAGTGGTTTGCACCACTCAAAAAAAAGAAAGAAAATAAAAAAGTGAGTCCATTTTGGAGTTTTCCGAAAAATCACTGCTATTGAATACCCTTTATGTCTGTGTGTTGGTTAAATTAAAAATAATACTGAACCAATGAAAAGTAGTAAAAAGCGCAGAAAAAACCTCTTAAACTCCATTGGACCCTCAAACTGTCTGCTAAAGCAGCTAACTCTACCACCTCTCCCCCTCTCATGCAAGTAATTGACAATATATAAAGTCACAATACAAACTTTGATGAGGCAGTATTGCTTTGCTTTAAAAATATACGGAGTTAGGTGGTCAACAGAGATATGCTACTGCATCAAAAGTAAACAACAAACTATACTATAAAAACTGGTCAAACATTGGCAAATAATATAAGAAAGCGCTCACAGCGCCTCACAGTGAGAAGCTTGTAGTCCTGTAGGTCGGCTATTTTCCACAATATTTTCCCACAATATGTATCTGTGTAACTGAGTCAAACAAAATGTAATAGCCTACCTCATACAATTATGCTTGTCAGGGCGGGGGATCCCAGTTAAAACATGCATATTTTTGAAAACCACTGATATGGAGGGACATTTCATAATCTCTGAATTGTGGACTAGGGTTTGAGAGAGAGGGGGGAGAGATTACTTATGTTATGATCATCTTGATGACTATTTCTATGTATTTGATGTATTACCATGTGATGTTCTTGCTTATTCTAAATCGTTCTGGATTAAGAGCATAAATGTTATGCGGCTGCCTAAATTGTAAACTGGAGAGTGAGAGTGTGTGAGAATGGGGCAGTAATTAGTGTGAAATAAAAATGCTTTCCGAGGCAAATTAGTGTGTACAATGTTGTGCATATTAAACTTGTGTTGGAATTTGAAGGTGTCTATATCAAGTATATAAGCTTACTCTCTCTCTCTGTGTGTGCGCACCTGTGATGAGTGAGTCCTGCCAGGAAACCATGATAGTGAAGCAACGGTTTACTGAGGCCATCAGTTAACATAGCGCGCGCGCACCCCCCCCCCCCCCCCCCCCCACACACACACAGTCAAACAAATATTATGACATGTCACATGACTCATCCCTGTGAATCACTCCTGCATCAATATGATTTAACCAACCTGGTGTCCCAAATTTGTGGGTTTAACCCAGTACATGTGCCATTTTAGATTTTTGCGTTGGCTCTTCAAAAATAGCAGATCTACAAGGCACTTCGTGCCGTGCTTGTAAATCTGATATTTTTGAACATTTTGGAAAACAGTTGCATGATGAAAGATTCCAAATTGCATATTTCAAAACCTTCAGAGTGAGCAGAACCTATGAAGAAAATAAATGACTGGGTAGCAGGGTCATCCCTGTTCATCATGGTAGTGAATTCCAGTTATAGCCTATCCAGTGTGGACAGTGTAGTTTATTTGATCTTCACAGTATCAATAGAATTATACATCAACATAAGCAAACTGTTACATAGTTAAATGTGATCTAAATGAATAGGCTGAAGTTTATCCTGTGCCTATCCTACATACAAAAAAACAACATAATTGTGGATTCCGTGATCGAAAATTCTGCAATAACCAATCCGAACAAAAATCATTATCAGATTCAAAATACGCATAAACCAAAAATCAATCCCCCACCCCTGTCATTATAAAGATCCACTAGGATCTATACAAGCTGGTGTGTCTTCAAGTGACTTGACTCACGGAAACTCTTGTGACAAGGTTTACAGTTGAAAGGTTTTTCTCCAGTGTGGATACGCTAGTCAATCAGTCACGTGACCTTACCGATTGCATCTGTAGAAGCCATTTTACTGTGTTTTGTATTTCTGTTATTATTTAGCCTCATTAGTTTTGAGAATATTCTGTTGATTATTGGATAATTGGTTTATTGCTTTGGGCACAAACGGGCACAGCATCTCTTGCCATGATGTTTACAGAGTGGAATGTTTGTATCTCCCGTGTCTCTTCAGACTAGCTGGAAGTTTGAAACTCTTGTTACACTGTGTACAGTAAAATGGTCTCTCTATATCTGGTTGATAGCTGTAATTCAGGAAGTCTATGTAAGCCTTTAGTGATTCTGGTTGAGTGAAAGTATTGGTCAAACTATAAGATATTGGTTGATCAGTGTTTCCTTGTTTCTGTCTGGTTGTAGAGTGTGAAGAGATGTCTTCATCAACTTCTCTTTTCACTGTTAGTAATGTCAACATTGACCCAACAGGCTCCTCTGGTCTTAGAAGTAGCTCCTCCGGTTCCTTTTTAATGTGTGGAGGCTCTGGTTCCTCCTGTTTCAGACTGGGGCTGCTCTCCTGTTTAGGCGAAACCTCCTCCCTACATGCAACCATGTACAGGATTCCTAGGAGCAGAATAATAACATGATAGTCAACACTGGGTTCCTAAAATGTAATGAAAGATGAAAGATGGAAACCATCTTCCATGTATTGTGGCGATCTGCGCCTTTAATGCTGCTGCGAACGGCACGTGCCCCACGACCTCTACAAACAGGAACGGTGGCGCGCACTACAAGCGGCTGCAGTCAAACATTGGTGGTGTCTGTGTTCTGTGATGCCCTCGCCCCTCGCGTTAGCTAGACAATCTCTGGCTCGCTGAACAAGTCAGTTGTTTGGAGCACACGCTGTGGTTTAATCGACACAATCATGGAAAGAAATTGTGCTCGTTTCCCCGTCGGAGGGTTGGAGCTCATCTCCCCTGTTCAAGTTGTCTTTATGGACGGTAATGGTGGTTTATGACAGCAGAGCTGTCAACGCTTTGTGAATCATCCCTGAGTTAGATGAGGAAACTTCAGACCTACATCAACGTCGATCAGTAAAGAGATTCACAGCGCCTGACCATGAGTGACTGACAGTGACTTTTGACTGTGTCTTTTATTGCAGGTGAACATGAAATTAAAGGTTGATCCTTGCAATTGTGTTGCGTTGCCTGAACATTCATTGCGCGCAACATATTGACTGAACATTGTTTAACCAATCTGAGATCTGTATTGACCAACATATGAACATTTATTGCATTTTGGGTTTTTCGTTTCACTATTTGAATTTTTAGGCATTTCAGGCTTCTGTTTCATGACGGCATGCATTTAGTGGCTTGAGCTGTGACAGACAAACCCTGTTCTAAATGCTTTGGTCTACAGCCTCTCTGTAGAAAAGGTTGCAATTTGGTGCAGTTTTTCTGGTATAGCATTTGTGAAAGAGCATGTGCATTTGGATATTGTAATCAGAATAAAACATGCTAAAATGTTATATTGAGTGATATTTACTGAATATCCAGATATCGTATAGTAGATTATCGTATAGTGAAAATACTTACTGAGGTCTTCAGGTTCCTCCTTTTTAATAGAAATGTCCCTGGCTGACTCTGGAGAGTTCATCTTCACCTGCAGTCTGGACTCAACAATCTGGTCTGAAATGAACAATTGAATAATAAATGGTGCATTTATATAATGCACCAAACGCGCTTTACAGAGATTGTGCATTACATAACATTCACCCATTCATACACCGATGGTGGAGGAAACCATGCAAGGCACCAACCTGCTCATCGGGAGCAATTAGGGGTTCAGCGTCTTGCTCAAGGACACTTTTTATTTTTATTTTTTTAAATATTGTTTTGGTTTAACTTTTTTCTGCCTTTATTGATTGGTTGAAATTAGACTGACAGGAAATGGGGAGAGAGACGGGGGGAAGACACGCGGCAAAGGCCGCCAGGATCGGGAGTCGAGCCCACGGCACGCCGCCAGGCCGGCTCAGCAGCCCAGGTGCCCAGACGGTTGAGCTAACCGCCCGGGCCTGCTCAAGGACACTTGATTGACACTAACTCAGGGGGAGCCCGGCTGGGATCGACCTGGGAACCTTCTGGTTCCCAAGCGGCCACAGCACAGAATTTCTTAGCACAAAGTAGCTCATAAAATGTCTATGAAACTAACGCTTTGCAGATTGAAAGAGGATAATTCAAGCTTGCCCTACAGCCAATGTTGGTGAGTTTAATATTGTTTGATACATATTGCAACCCAGATTCGTCACAAACAAGGGACTAAATTAATTTCGCTCCTATGCCACCAAAATGTGGAACGCCCTACCAACAGTCATTAAGACATGCGCATCCCTTGACTCCTTCAAAACCTTCAAGGGCACCTATGGATGGCTTCAATTCAATACTGCCCCCCGTAAAATCTAAATTCCCCACCCACCCCTTTTCCCCCTCACTGTATATGTTTTACCCCCTTTTTACCTCCTCTGATGATTTCCTGTTTTTGGCTAAAAGTAGTGTATATTTGTACGTTGTTATGATGAATTGAACATGGTGGACCCTATTGTAAACAAGTGTAATGCTTTATGGTGTCGTCCACAGTTAACAGTTTTGTATTGAGTTGTGCTTGAAATGTACTGTAATTCTCCAATCTGTTAATAAATAAGTCTTCAATCAATACAAGCAGATCGGAAATTCGATTTTGATCTCTATAATTTTTTTATAATGGGATGACTCTAGAGTTGCAATACCCTCCATTGACTCCCTACTCATCCAATTTTCATCTGCGATCTGCTTGTATTAAACGTTAAACTCACAGCCATCCTATGACACAAAAAAATGGTATTTTATCATGAATTAACATTTGAGGACCAATTACATAAAGATATGTCAAAAACCGAAAAGTGGTCCTTTAAGATTGATTTCAAGATTCAATTGAATCTTACGTAGGCCTACTGTAAATTGATCTGGATTAAGAACGTCTGCTAAAAAAATGCTAATTATAAAATCAAAGGGTGGTAGGCGTTTCATGGTTAACGTTCCTGGGCGTCCCACGGTACTCAGTTTAGCAGCAGTTTAACATCATATATTTCAGTCCACCCACCCACTCACTCACTGTATTCTCAATCTCATCCCACGTTGAAAGCTCTGGTTGCTGCTCTATCTGGGGTTCCTCTTTGTGGCTGACCCAGCTCAAAACGCAACTGGGTTCAACTTTCGCTACAAAACGTCTGTTCACTTGTAATGGACAGATCAGTACTTGAAGCTAGCTTAGCATTAGCATTCGTCCACAAAACAAACAGTTTTCACACGTGCAAAGACAATCTCAGACACGAGTTACACAAAGGTTTGCCCACTGCAAACTTATAATGTAATGTAACAAACTTTCTCTGTATCACGTTCACTCTCTGCTCTAGCTGTTTGTTCGGAACATTTCACAACGACCACTCGGACCGTCGGACGTGGGGCACTGTTTTTCTAGCAAATCTAAGGGCACAAATATAACACTTCCGGTGGACGATCTCTTCAAAATAAGAGTACCCTCTAGAGTATTGAAAAAAAGATTAATTTGCACATTAAAACTATAAATTAAGCATTTAAACGATGCTGGACGTGGTGGGTCACTGTTCAACCCGGACGAGAAAGAGAATCCGTGTATCTTTTTTGAGGGGCGCTAGCTGCTCCTATGCACAGCTTTGTGTGTCTGTAGCACAGAATGTGATGATTTGATTGGCTGAGCACGGAATGTGATGATGTATGATGATGTATGATGATAAGACGAGTGTGATTTTTAATGCAATGCATGAATGCACTAGCTACATGTTTTGTGTAGTATCATCTTTATGTCTGTATAGGCATTATGAACACATTAATCAGACAATGCTCTCATACAGCAGTATGTTTAGAATCATGCAAGACAGTGTTTAGGTCGTGCACTGCAGATTATACATAAATGCTATTCTCACGTTGAATTATTATTTTTAACTAAGTAAACAGAAGTACTGTTTGTACACATTTTAATTTAGCATGAATCTCTCATCATGGGGGGTACTCTAGCACCACCTTGTGGAGGTTGAATGTTTCACTATACTAGAAAACTAAACTGTTTAGAAGGTTTATTCACATATCATCATATTCAGAGCACCAATCCATGTGTCGAAGTGTCCATCAGCAATACACTTAACTTAACCCCTGTGCCCTGTATTAATAGCACCCACTGCTCCAAATAGGTATAGGATGGGTAAATGCAGTGGATACATGTCACACAATGTGCAAATAACAGTGGGTGAAATAAATTGTCTTAGACTCGGATACATCAAAGAAAGGAAGGACGACCTGAGGACAATTTAAAAAAAAAACTAAAACCTAACCTAAAGTTTTCTGAAAACCTTCAAATTATTTTTTAAAAATGTTGCTTCAAGATCCAGAGGTGTTGCCATATTGATCAACAAACACATTTCTCTGAAAATACACTCTGTGGAGAAGGATAATGAGGGAAGATGGATAATGGTCAAATGTGATATAAATAACGAACCATACACCTTAGTTAATGTTTATGGACCAAATGGCGATGAGCCAAAGTTTTTTAAAGAAATAATAGAAAAATTTACTTGCTCACATGGCCAATGCATTCTACCTGGTGACTACAACCTGGTCCTGGACCCGAGGCTTGATAAATCATCAAGGAACTCAGGCACTTTAAGCAAAGCAGCAAAAACACTAAAAGAAGGAATGTGTGAAATGGGGCTAATTGATGCATGGAGATCTCGTAACCCAACAGAAAAAGACTTCTCATTCTACTCAAACGTACATAAAACATACTCCAGAATTGATAATATACTTATAAGTAGACCTTTAAGTTTCAAGATTATTGAATGCAAATACCTGGCTGCCACTTTATCAGATCACTGTCCTATAAAAATGATGATAAACCAGACTCCCAGCCATCTGAAAACATTCAGATGGAGATTTCAAAACCACCTACTAAATGACTCTGAATTCAATGCATATATGGAGTACGAGATAGATGATTTTCTGGATTTGAATAAAAACTCAGCCTCAGCCAATATGATATGGGAATCCTTAAAAGCATATCTGAGAGGTAAAATCATCTCATATGCGGCTAACAAAAACAAAAAAAACAAATTACATCTTAACACACTGGAAGAAGAAATTCACAAACTTGAAAACCAACACGCAACCACGCAAAACCCAATTATAGCTGGCACCATTACTCAAAAACGCCTTGAATATAACAACCTGACAACTAGCAGAGCAGAAGCAGATATGATCAGAACTAGATATCATTACTACGAAAACGGAGATAAAACGGGCAAACTACTCAGTTGGCAAATAAAAAAAGAGGAAGATGCTAAAACTATTCATTCAATAAAAAACACAGAAGGAAATATGGTATTTGAGCCAAAGGATATTAACAGATGTTTTGAATCATTCTACCTGGACTTGTATCAATCTAGGGGGAAACTAAATGTACCTAAATGCGAAGAGTTTTTAAATAAAGCATCATTACCTAGGTTATCAGACAATTTAAAAGAAATACTTGATGAAAGGATTACAGCAGATGAAATTATAAAAGCAATGGACCATCTACAATTGGGAAAGGCTCCAGGACCGGACGGGTTTACAATAGAATTCTTTAAAAAATTCAGAAACAAGCTACTCATACCATACTTAAACATGCTTAATGATTCCTTCCAGACAGGTAGACTGCCTCCTACACTTGAACTGGCAACAATTAATGTTTTTCATAAACCATCAAAGGATGAAACCTTATGCGGGTCATACAGACCGCTATCACTACTCAATGTTGATTTTAAAATAATCTCTAAAATGTTGTCCCTAAGACTGGAAAAGGTAATTAGCTCACTGATTCACGAGGACCAAACTGGATTTATCCAACAAAGACAAGGAGCAGATAATATTCGTAGACTATTTCATATTATAGAACTATCTAAAAATGAAATAGAGCCTAGATTAGTTATGTCAATGGACGCAGAAAAAGCCTTTGATACTGTCGAATGGGACTTTTTATTCAGCACATTACAACACATGAACTTTGGCGAAACATTTATTAACCATATAAAACTATTATATAGAGCACCCAAAGCGCAGATCCTAACAAATGGAATTCTATCCAAACCCTTCCCTTTGGGAAGAGGAAGCAGACAAGGGTGCCCATTATCACCGCTATTATTTGCCATCGCTATTGAATCATTGGCAGCTGCTATCAGAACAAATTTTGAAATTAAAGGGATAAAAATAGGTGAGGAGGAGACTAAAGTTTCTTTATATGCGGACGATTTACTGTTGTATATCTCCAAACCAGAACAGTCCCTTCCAGAACTATTTAAATTAATAAAAGAATACAGTAGTCTATCAGGATACAAACTGAACTACGAAAAAACCGAAGTAATGCCACTAAACAGTCACACCCACCATAACACCCATCACCTGTTATCTGCATTCAAATGGCAACCACACGGATTAAAATACTTAGGCATCACTGTCACAAGGGACCTAGATAAAGCCTACCAAGCTAATTACATGCCGCTGACGGAGAAGGTTAAAAGTGACCTACAAAAATGGAAAAACTTACCCATATCATTAATTGGAAGAGTAAATATAATCAAAATGAATGTTTTGCCGAAGTACATGTATTTTTTTCAATCAATCCCTTTAAAATGTCCCCCCAAAATGTTTATAGACATAAACAGAACCATCTCACAGTTCCTATGGGCGAAAAAAAAAATAAGAGTGAAAATATCAACATTACAAGCCCCAATCTCAAAAGGTGGACTAAATCTACCTAATTTCAAATTGTACTATCTGGCATCACAATTACGAACTGTGTGGACGACCTGGCTTCTAAGAGACAATATAAAACCAGCCTGGGTAAATATAGAACAACAAATGGTCAAACCAACTACATTGAGCTCAATTCCATTCATAGGATCATTAAAAAACTTGCATAAGATCACAAAAAATCAAATCATCTGCCACACATTTGAGTGTTGGCAAGAAAGTCACAAGTTGCTAGGACTCCGACCTATCTTATATAAACACACACCACTATGGAATAACCCTCTAGTACCAGAAAATATAAGATATGGCATTATTGCAAACTGGAAAGAAAAAGGACTTGCAGAACTAGGTGATCTTTACTTTCATAAAAGACCGGTATCAGTTACCCGGAACACACTTTTTTAAATTTTTACAAATAAGGAGCTGGGTGAAGGCCAACACGGATAAGAATTTTCCTACCATTAAAGAAACCCCCATAGAAAAGGCTATATGGAATGCAAAATCACAAAAAGGATTAATTTCAGAACTATATACTACTATGAATGATGAAATAAAACATAATTCCGAACTGCACAAACAGAAATGGGAAAATGATGTTGGATATCAATATACGTTGAAAGAATGGGAAAATCTGTTACAGAGCTCACAGAAGACACTGGTCAATACTAAACATAGACTTACACAATTCAAAATACTCCATCGTGTGTATTACACACCACAGAGGATGCATCGATTTAGCCCCAACACACCACCTACATGTCCACGATGCCGCAGAGATAATGGGGACCTCATACATATGTTTTGGAAGTGCACACACTTAAATAGCTTTTGGAATAATATCTACAAATATACATCTGAGATATTACAAAAAGAGGTGCCACCAGACCCCAGAATTTCAATACTGGGAGATGTCGAGATGCTCAAGGAATTTAATAAGGATGAGAGGAGATCGACACTCTTAATAATGACAGCAGCAAAAAAATGTATATTAACCAACTGGAAAGCATCTCAACCGCCCACACTCAAACAATGGTGGAGAGAATTGTTATCATACAGCACATCAGAAAGAATTATGTACAACGTTAAAGGGAAACCAATGGAATTTGACAGAATATGGGGGAACATTATTAATAATATAAGAAATATTGAGGGGAGACTACCATAACAAACTGACTATGATGAACTTGTAGATTGATGAACTGATAAACTCACTGAGAAAATAATAAAATAGGATCCTCTTGGCAGAGGGTGTCGATCTCCTCACTGAAGTCTATCGAAGTCTATCCTGAAGCTGACTTTCTCTTTATTCTTAATCTCCTTTGGCTGGTGTGTATATTTATATATGTACTCGTTATTTTTTGTTGTTGCAGTAATTATTGTTGCTATTATCCAATACCTTTCATGTGAGGAAACAGTATGAAGTGTACAGAGACGTGACAGAGAAAGAGGACAATGATGTATTTGTATTTATGCTGGGGGGGGAAGGTGTGGGGAAATGAAATGTTTTGTTCTTTAAAATGTTAAAAACCAAATAAAAATATATTAAAAAAAAAAAAATGTTGCTTTATATTATGAGACATAGAGGTGTACTCTGAGACACATATGCAGAGGTGGCTCCCGGCATGAAAGGTATAACAACGTATAGGTTACCCCAGGTCTAAATGGGTTAAGTGATATACATCATTTGTGCTCCCCTTCTTTGAAACAGAAAAAAGGAAACAGTTATTTGTGTATATATGCCTATAAGAAAACAGAAATTTCTGCAAGTTTGGCCAACATCGCCTCAGATGTTCAGTAGCTATAGTTGTACTGTACTGGCTCAATACTGTAAGTACAGAGACATCTTCAGAATCTGCTGTATTGTTAAGTGGGGCCCTGACCTCATGGGCCCCTGGGCTCTGGCTTAGGGGGGCCCTGATCTCATGGACCCCCATGTGCTCTGGCTTAGGGGGGCCCTGACCTCATGGGCACCTGGGCTCTGGCTTAGGGGGGCCCTGACCTCATGGGCCCCTGGGCTCTGGCTTAGGGGGGGTCCTGAACTCATGGGCCCCTGGGCTCTGGCTTAGGGGGGCCCTGACCTCATGGGCCCCTGGGCTCTGGTTTAGGGGGGCCCTGACCTCATGGGCCCCTGGGCTCTGGCTTAGGGGGCCCTGACATCATGGACCTCTGGGCTCTGGCTTAGGGGGGCCCTGACATCATGGCCCCCTGGGCTCTGGTTTAGGGGGGCCCTGATATCATGTCCCCCTGGGCTCTGGTTTAGGGGGGCCCTGACCTCATGGGCCCCTGGGCTCTGGCTTAGGGGGGCCCTGACCTCATGGGCACCTGGGCTCTGGTTTAGGGGGGCCCTGACCTCATGGACCTCTGGGCTCTGGTTTAGGGGGGGGGGGGGGGGGGGGGGTCCTGAACTCATGGAACCCTGGCTTGGGTCTGTTGGATAATCCACCCTTGTTGCTCAGAGTAAATGTTCCTGCCCACCTCCTTATTTATCTAGCTTCCATCAGTACAACCTACGCATGTGTGGTTCATGTTTATGATGAAAAGATGTACGCGAAATTAAGTGAATTTTATCAGATAAGATCAGATGTTAAACCACAGAGCCTAGCAGAGGAGATGTGACGTTGGGGGGTGTGTGTGTGTGTGTGTGTGTGTGTGTGTGTGTGTGTGTGTGTGTGTGTGTGTGTGTGTGTGTGTGTGTGTGTGTGTGTGTGTGTGTGTGTGTGTGTGTGTGGGCCGTCATATGTGATATAAATGTAACAGTGCTGAAGACATGTCCTCAGAGTGTTGTGAAGAGGTGGAACATATAAATCAACATATAAAACGTATCATACAATTTACAATTTTGGCATTTAGCAGACAATCAGACCTGATTACCATAAAGACTGCAGAAAAACAGGTAGTGTGTGTGTGTGTGTGTGTGTGTGTGTGTGTGTGTGCGTGTGTGTGTGTGTGTGTGTGTGTGTGTGCGCGCGTGCGTGCGTGCGTGCGTGCGTGCGTGCGTACATGCATGTATGTGCGCATGTTTGCATGCATGCCATGGCTTCATGCATGCTCGCACAGACGTCTGTGCTTTGTATCCTATTCCATCGCATGTTGTTGAGACACAGACACACATCTATTGTATAGTTTGTACATCAGTAACCAACACCTTTTCTGTCCAGGACTTCGTTAAACGCGTCGACAAGAGAGTGTGGCTGGGTTTGACTGACAGAGAGGTGGAAGGATCATTCCAGTGGGTGGATGGAACACCACTGACCACACCAACGTAAGACTGACCATCTTCATTTTACCTTCATTCTAATAAATGGTATTCAACAATTGAATATCAATGATATTCAACGATTTGTACAAATCGGTTTTAAGGTCTAAACCAGACTTTCCTCAACGATCATTAATCAAGCCTATACTTTCAATGTGGTGTCCCGATTTTTTGCAAGTCACTATAGTGCTTAGTTATTTCATTTATTTTATTTTATTCCACAGACAGAGGTGGCACAAATAGCCAATCTACAACATTATCAACACATTGCGATGCAAAACGTGTTGTGAGTTTGTAGATCGGCTAATTTTGCTATGAACACGGGTGTGCCTTGGGCACAAAACATTTGAAAACCACTGCTGCGGCGGTGGCTCAGGGGTAGAGTGGCCGGATGGTAACTGCAAGGTTGCCAGTTCGAACCCGGGCTCCCCCAGAGTTAGTGTTGAAGTGTCCTTGAGCAATACACTGAAACCCTAATTTCTCCTGATGTGCTGGTTGGTGCCTTGCATGGTTTCCTCCGCCATCGGTGTATGAATGGGTGAATGTAATGCACAATCTATGTAAGCACCTTGGATAAAGGCGCTATATAAATGCACCATTTACCACTGAATAGTGGTGATTAAAAAGTATTATATATATTTCATCACTACTCTACTGTATTGCATTGTGTTGTCGTTTTATTGTAGCCTGGTTAATAAACCAGACCGAATCAGCCGTTGGCAAAAAAAAGTTGCCTACCAGCTGTGTGATATTAGTCTGGCTTATTAGCCAGGCTAGTTTTATTGTTGATCTATGTGATGCTCTTGTTTTATTTCATTTTATTTATTGTATAGCACCTTTGTTTTGAAAGGCGCTTTATAAATAAAATGTACCTTACCTTACCTTACAGGAAAACTGTGGTCACTTCTGTGTGGTTCATGATGAAAAGATTTACGAGAAATTAAGTACATTTTATCAGATACGATAAGATGTTAAACCACAGTAGCTGAGGAGATGTGACGTTGGTATAAAGTGTGTGTGTGTGTGTGTGTGTGTGTGTGTGTGTGTGTGTGTGTGTGTGTGTGTGTGTGTGTGTGTGTGTGTGTGTGTGTGTGTGTGTGTGTGCGCGTGAGCCAGTGGAAATGTAGCTGTGTTTATGTGTTTTGGTTATGTGATCTTGTGCTGTTTTATATGTTTGCGCAGTTGAGCAGACACATGCGATTACATGGGCACATTTCCTAACAATGATGATCCAAAGTCTGGTACACTTCCCCTTCTTGAGATTTGATTTCTGTGAAATGTTTTGACTTTTGACCGCCTGACCCAGACACTGACAACATTGACACTTCATCAGAGGTCACCAGGTCTGAGGTCATTTAGGCCCCATTTAGACTGCAGTCACATCCAGTCAAATCTGATTTATTTCTGAAATCTGATCTTTTAGCCCGACCATTCACAGTTTCACACTGCATTTGCAAGTGACCAGATCGGATCTGTCACATTTACACTGGCAGCAAACTGAGCCTGAATCAAAAACAAAGTTGTATGTGCCTTCTATTTATGATTACATTGATGTTTTTCACATTGATGTTTGTATGATTTTATTTATTTATTTATTTTTTATTTGTTTGTTTGTTTGTTTATTTATTATATGTTTGCCAATTTATCCTTGTGGGGCTTCCAGGTGGTCCCCAGCTAAATGATGGAGAGTTGGTAACCAAATGGACCCTTAGATCATTAACTCTTGAGAGTGTAACATGAAACCAAATGGACACTTATTATGGGTTTCATTTTACAATTATTGTTAAACATCTGCATTACTTATTTTACTACACAAATAGAGCATGTAGAAGAATTATTATTTTGAACAACTTTGTGAAATTAACCTCTTAAACCCCAGGGGGTTAAAGGGGGTAAATCCGCAACATCGGAGTTGGAACCGGAGACCAATTGGGTCTCCATTGACCCGCTGAGTGCTGTTCAGAGGTGGACAGCCGCTGCCCCCGCCGGAGGGGGCAATGGGGCTCAAGAGGTTTTAAGGGATGAGTTATCCAAGTTACATTTAGACCTGATCCCTGCAGGCCGTTTAATATCATAGCAATGTGAATGATGTTTAATGATTTACCTTTTTTTTTAAATAAACTATAACTATGGTTATTTAACAGCCATTTTAGCGATAATTCATATTCATAAATCCAAAGCTAACCGTCCAAACATTTCTAAAACTCAATGAGTTATAACTTATTTAATACATTTAATAGTTCATTTAATATATTTTAGCGATTTTTCATATCCATAAATCCAAAGTTAAACATTCTACGGCTCTCTTCAAAGATCTCCCCAGCGTTTGTGTGTTTTTTGTTTGTTCTCGTTGCTTTATTGTCCATAAAAATATGTACAAAGAAAAAAAGAAGTGTGTCCGCTAATTTCAGAGGCAGTTCCGCACTCGTCAGAAGCGCGGGTGTGATTATAGCACGCGCCGGTGAGCGTGGGCGAGCATCACAGAAGCGGGCACGTGGTCATAGCACAACCAGTAGCTTTGGACTATGCTTTGGAATGACGCTGCACAGTAGGGTCTGCTCTAAAGCAGTTGCCAGACCTACCAGACAGGCGCGGCCGTTTTCTGCTGTCTGGGCATGTCTTTTCTGGGTTTTTAGACAGCTGGTGGATGAAAATTAAGCTCCACCCACGCGGCTGACTGCCGCGAGGGCAAGCGTTTCCGGGAATCTGGCCGCCGCGGCATTCAGCCACGTGGGTGGAGCTTCTTGGAAACAGTGATACAGCGTTTCCAGACCTGAGCCGACAGCCGTGTCCTGCTGTCGGCCAGCGTCTTTTCCGGGTTTTTAGACAGCTGGTGGATGGACCACGACGGCCAGATTCCCGGAAACGCTTGCCCCGCGGCAGTCAGCCGCATGGGTGGAGCTTAATTTCCATCCATCAGCTGTCTAAAAACCCGGAAAAGACACGCCCAGACTGTCTGGGCGCGGCCGTTTTCTGCTGTCTGGAAAACGGCCGCGCCTGTCTGGTAGGTCTGGCAACAGCTTTATTGAGTTCAGCGGTCATTATTAGAACGCTGACTTCAGTGATTGACCAATCAGCCCCAAGCATTCAAGCATGTCATGTAGGCCTATGTCATGTCATACTATGTCAATACACTCTCAAGTAACACCTTTTTAAATGTATATCTTTGTTTGGATGTTTTGTCTTAAGATCATTAAACAATTTGAATGAATCCACAGCTGTGTCTGCGTTCACCTTGATAACTATTTTCAGAGGCTGTAACTTTCCTCAGTGGATTTGAACCTGATTTCCTGTGCAAGAGCTGACATTTTCACCAAGCTAATAGAGTGTCGCAGTTCTCAAGGGGATACATTGAATCTTAATAAGTTACTATCTGATGTATTGATACTCTGCGATTTATTCAATTGATATTCTGTTAAAGGACCACTTCACCACTTTTCAACTTATCTTCATATTTGGTCCTCACTAATGTTCATGATGAAATTAAAAAAAAAAAAATCTACTTGGCCTGTGTCTCATAGGAGGGCGGTGTGCAGATGGCTTCCATTATCGCATTGCAACTTTTCAGTAATAGAAAGCCTGCCGTTTCTATTAGCTTTGATTCCCCATCGATGATGTCACTGGTGGACAGGTTTCTGCCCACAGCCCTGCCCAGAGCGTCACCCCAAGCATGACCATATATAATATAATAATATGCATGTCATGCCTCGTGAGTTGTGACATCACGTGACATCATCAGGGATGGAGATCCCTTTATTAATTAAGCCCATATATGGGCATTGGAATAGTATTCCAATTGCATTGTATTTTTTATGTCCATTATTTTTATTTAAATTCATAAAGTTAACATGAGTACAACTAAATGCATTTGAAATGTAATACAAACGTTACTTTTCAGGATTCCAATTCGAAAATAGCAAAAAATAGAAGATCTATCAATAGCAGATCACTGTGTCGCAGTGCGACGCATTTTGCTACTTTTGTGTGACAAAGAATGACAAAGTTGGGCATTAATTTACGAAAAAAGTTAAAATACAGAGATAAGATGTTTCTGCCTGACAGTAGGCCTATATATGCAATGTGGCACCCTGGAATGAGTTTGGAAATATACCCTCTCCATCATCAAAATTCCCCTTGTCCTTGTTGGTACTGGCAGAGCTGTGTAATGGTCACTAGAGGGCGACAGAGACCACAGTTCCTCTGCCTTCTTTGCTGTCTGGTCTGAAGTTTGGAACCCCCTCCTCTCAAGTAACCCAGAGCATTGGTTCCCATTTCCAACCTTTTTATACTTAAGTACCACCTCAGAAAATATTTGGCTCTCCAAGTACCACTACCAACCATAATAACTGATACAAATCGAGAGATCACAAATCAATCAGCACAACTGATGCTATTTCTAATGTGATTATCCGTTTTCAAATCTTCTCAGGCCCGGCCCTTCCTACAGGCCGACGATTTTTTTTTACTCTGTCCCAACTCTGTCTGCCCAGTGTCCTGCCTCCCCAGTACCTCCCCAATGTCTGCCCAGGGCCTCCCTAGTGGCATCCCCCACACTCTCACAAGTTGTCACAACTACAATTATTTGTAGGTAACTTCTCATTTACTTTTTGGATACGATTAAGCATTAAAAACCCTGTTTCTAAATAGGCTATACACGTCTGCATGTTTTACAGTGCGTGTTTGCGCACGTTGCGCACGTGCACGCAAATGCGCATGCATGTGTTCACGCACTTGTCTTATAGGGCGTCCCCCCACTTCTAAAAGTAGCACTAAGGCCCAATACCAAAATATAACATTCTGTTATAAGTAAAAGTCTGGTATTCAAAGTCTTTATAGGCTATACAAAAGTATTGGCTAGGCTATATATGTTTCCTTCCTTATTCACAGTTAGTTAGTTAGTTAGTTAGTTAGTTAGTTAGTTAGTTAGTTAGTTAGTTAGTTAGTTAGTTAGTTAGTTAGTTAGTTAGTTAGTTTTAGAAATGTGTCTTCGGTCTCAAACAACAGTAAAAACAAACAGCAACAACAACAGCAACAACACTTACATAATTATCTTCATGGCAAAAATGCAGCACAACAGTGGCAAATACATTAAAACGAATCTAGCGAGACATATAGTCCGGCAGCCTGAGCCGATAGGCTTCTTTTGTTTAAAGTGGGAAATTTGGTATAGTCCTATAGTCTTTTTTATTGGCCTAAAATATTGTCTATATACATACTTTGATTTGATTGATTGAAATATTTATTAACAGTTTGCAGAATTACAGTACATTTCAAGCACAAACTCAATACAAAGGCTGTTACCTGTGAGTGGACGACCCAATTAAGCATTACACTTGTTTACAAGAGGGTCCACCATGTTCAATTCATCAAAACATTTAGACGTACAAATAGACACTTCTATATAGACAAAGAACAGAACAGGAATTCATCATAATGGAGGTAAAAAGGGAAAAGAAACATATACAGTCACTCATGAATCCACTTGTTTAACATTGAAATGCATTTGTATACTGTACGTGTATATCTATTATGTTTTGATTATTATTATTTTTTAACCCAAAGTAGTCTACCAGTGTTGTTCATACAAATGTAAAAACATTTTCGTCCCTGGGTGGACTCGAACCACCAACCTTTCGGTTAACAGCCGAACGCGCTAACCGGTTGCGCCACAGAGACTTTGCTGCCCGTCAGGGAGAGGGTAGCCCTTAAAAATCTCTGTTACGTGTGTTCGTTGTTACAGCTCTGTTTATACCTTTATTTTATTCCTATTTATATTCAATATGTATTTGTACATAACTATCTTGATTGTTTTGTTCCACTTTTGCTTTAATTGGCAATGATTGTAAACGTATGTTTTCTCATGCCAATAAAGCTCTTTTAAATTGAAAGAGAAAGAGAGAGGGAGAGAGAGAGAAAGAGAGAGAGAACGAGATAACGAGAGAGAGAGCAGAGTCAACCCGAGTATTTTCAAAACGTGGAAGCAAAAATCAACGTTTTGTTTGGTGAGCTGCCGCTACGACGTCGGAAGAACACGCACGCAGACGCCGGCGTGCACGAGGACAGAGAGAGAGAGAGAGAGAGAGAGGGAGAGAAGAGAGAAGAACGCGTGAAGCTACCACCGACCGGACGCGTGATTTTTTGTCTCTTTCTTTGTACTCCGATCCGAAACAACGGGAGTTTTTTTTGTATATTTATTTCTAAAGAAGCACAGTTTGCGTGTAAATAATAATATAGAACAAAATAAAACCTTTTTGTATCACAGAGGATCTGTATTTTTATAAGCATCTTCAATCAGGACAGACAGAGAGAGAGGACCATGTTGTTGTTCTTCTGAACAAACCAACCGGTTTACTTTGGATTTTATTCCCAAATAAATTTCATTTGTTCTGCTTTCTTGTGTGCAGCAACACCACGCACGCACGCGCGCGCACAGCTTCGTACCTAACCCGGTACCAATCCTACAGTCCGGAACCACAACAACGGTTATTTTTTAACGGTTATTATTATTATTATTTTTTTAATATTATTTGTATTAGCTGAAACCAGCGGGGGATCCAATCCAACCCAAAACCCAACCCATATGGCTGCAGTGAGCACCAGCCCGGCCCCGGCGGTGGTGGCGGCCTCACCGGGCGGCCCGGGCCAGGGCACTACGCCGGAGACGAGCCCTCCGCCCCGGGTGTACTTCCAGACTCCGGCCGGCGGCAGCGGGCCGGAGGAGCCGGAGCCGGTGGTCCGCAAGCAGGGCCGCGTGACCGTTAAATATGACCGCAAGGAGCTCCGCAAGAGACTCAACCTGGAGGAGTGGATCATAGGGCAGCTCACACACCTGTACGACTGCGAGGTATTACGAGTTATTATTATTATCATCATTATTATTATTAATATTATTATTAGCCTATTATTATTATAGCTCTGGTCCTAAACCTTGTATTTCCCCATACAAAGACTGTAAATAAAAGTGCCATGTTGTCTAAGTGTAGTGAACATATTACATATAAAGTATAATTCTAACACTCACCGAAAACAAAGGCGTTTTTCATGCAGATTATAGCCTTTGCTCCGCGGTGGGTGGGGCAGGGCCTCTCAGAACCTCACCTTTTGTGTAAAATAATACATATTTTTGGGGTTAAAACATGTTTAAAACTGATTGATTCTACGCAACAACGCCCCCTACAGGTATGGTACCATAGGGGACATGCCATTGAACCAGATCTGTAGGGGGCGCAGTTGAGTATGTAAATAAAAATGATTTTTTTAAACACGTTGTTTATTCTGACCCTCCAAAAAGTGGATTTTGCACAAAGGTTGGGGTTCTGAGAGTCTCCCCACCGCGGAGAACAGGCCTTAAAAATCATAAAGCCGCTCTTTGTTTCGGCGAGCATGCATGTGGACATTATATCCTTTTAAATATTCTTCGCTACAGTTTAGAACTCGCACTGCGCAGCGTATGTGGTAAATAACAGTTCCTGGCAGAGCATTAACAATAAGCTCTCCCTCCCTCTCAGTCTCTACCTATAATAGGCTAGAAGAGCCCGATCGAATGTATCGATCAAGCTCTTTGCCTGCTTAAGTAATTGTCTCTGTGACATGATCGATAGCTTTATTATTCAGTGTGAGTGAGCGTTTTGACTGTCATGTCTGTCTGACTGACTGGGACTGTGTCCAAAATAACTGTTGATAAAACGAGACATAACGGGCCTTTTGTTGTGCCTTTTCTGTGTGTGGCCTATAGCACAATGTGGTGGCGTGTCTTCTTACATATATTATGGGCCATAAATGACATAATGACACAGAAATTATATACAGAAGTGTGTGTGTGTGTGTGTGTGTGTGTGTGTGTGTGTGTGTGTGTGTGTGTGTGTGTGTGTGTGTGTGTGTGTGTGTGTGTGTGTGTGTGTGTGTGTGTGTGTGTGTGTGTGTGTGTGTGTGTGTGTGTGTGTGTGTGTGTGTGTGTGTCGCATACATTGCGGAATATTGCATCCCCTGGAAGAGTATAAGCATTGGAAACTGAGCCCCACAGGTAGACTGACTGTGTGTGTGTGTGTGTAACGTATATTATAATTGGATATTGACCTATATACCATTTCTATGCATTTGATGTATTACCATGTGTTGTTCTTGCTTACTGTAAATCACTCTGGATTAAGAGTCTTAGTAGCATATATTAAGTCATAATAAATAATAATAGTGATTTTGATTGATTGATTGAATACTTCTTTAGTCATGAATGCAAACAACACAGAGGTACAGTACGTCAGGTCGGCTTAAGGCCCAAACTACACCCATAAATGGGTTGCCATGCAACTTCTCGCAGCCGTTTGGACCCAAGTTGCATGGCGACCCTTTGGTGTGGTTAGGGCTTAAAGGACAACACACTATTTTCTGAGTCATAAATGTAAACAACACAGAGCCAGAGGTACAGTCACACATTAAGGCTAAACACAAAATAAGTCCTGGGGACTTGTTTCCATTGTGGTCCTATTATATTTAGTTAATTTCATGAAAATAACACGATAATATAATAAAGATAGTCGACAAATGCAAAACATTATATGTACAAAGGGAGAAATGTCGTCTCCTTCCTATGGGAAACATGCGTTTACCTTCCCTTGTGGATTGCATGTTTCCTAGCCTGGGGGGCTAGGAAACATGGAGATCCGGTCGGGAGTGGATGATAACTTACGTCCGTGGTTCCCAAACTTTTTCATGTCAAGGACCCCACAATTTACACTAGTTAGCCCGCGGACTCCCATTTGAAAAGATATGCTAGGGACCCCCATAAGAGAAGATGTTTACGGCTCTAGCAGTGATTCTCAACCCGTTTAATTTCAAGGACCGGCAAATAGACATGTACGTATGCATTAGTCTACGGACCAGCATTTAATGGCATTTCTATCTCTGGGGACCCCCAATATATATTGTAAAATCAATGTTGATTTAACTCTGTACTTAGCTCGGGGTTACAGACCCATAAGGATCCATTTGGTTCCTAACTATTATTTAGCTGGGGACCCCCTGGAAATCCCTCAAGGACCCCTGGGGGTCCCCGGACCCCACTTTGGGAACCACTGACTTACGTCATGTTGTAGTCGCTGGTTTGTAGTCATCAGGCAGGAACTGCCAAACCGGAATCAGAATTACCCCAAATTCCCTGCAGGGTCCCGACCCACAGGTTGAGAACTACTTTGACTCCATTAGGCCAATAATATGCGGGCTGTAGACAGACAGTGGCCTCTGAGTGCTTAAAGGGTCACGTCACCCCTTTTGCAGCCAGATCTTATTTTAATGATGTTTGGCAGACAAACAATTTCCTGGACACTGGTCTCACTGCTGGATTACTACGATGACCATAATGCTTTGCTGTACTCAACCCACCTTGTGGAGAGGGAGAGGGCTGCCTTATTGAGACAACATGTAGTCCAGGAAGGATGTGAGGCCAGTGTCCGTGACATCACTGTAGGCACTTTAAAATACTAAAATATCTAAAAACATCGTATTACACACAAAAACCCCAGGAAAGTGTTTCTTGTCTCCCAAACATCATTAAAATAAGATCTGGTTGCAAAAGGGGTGAAGTGGCCCTTTAAGTCGTCGCTACGCTAGGTTGCTCTCCTGAGCTCCAACGACTTGACCTACATTTCTATTTATTCCTACTGGGAGGAGAAACCACGCAGTCTCATAGCGTGGTTAGTTACTAGGCGCACCGGTTGTTACAGTACCAAGTACATTCACTCAAGTGCAGTATAGGCTATACTTAAAGTACAACTTTGAGGTACTTTGACTTTACTTGAGGTATATGTGCATTCTCCACTACATCTCAGAGGCAAATGTCTTTTTTGTTCCACTACAATCATTTGACAGCTTTTAGTCACTAGTGACTTTAGAGGTTTAGATGAATTACTACAAAAACATACATTAACTAAGTAAACCCTATTGTATATTTTGTATATTTTTATTTTGACCTTGCACATCTGCTAAGTATTGAATCATTTGAGTACTTTTATTTCGTACTTTAGGAAGGCCTATTATATTTTGATGACAATACTTTTGTTACTTTTACGCGGGTCAAACAATGAATACAGGCATTTTAGTGGTGTTGCTACTCTTACTTAAAGATATTAATAAAACGCATGTGAGTAGCTGTATTTCTTCCATCAGAGAGAGAGGGAGAGAGAGATCTGCAGTAATGCCAGCCAAGCAGAAGCACACTGCCTTTCAAAGTCACCTCTGCACGGAGGTCCCCGGGGGTCCCCGGTTCCCTGTGGGGGTCCAGTGTAGGCCCATTTTATAGGAGCTACAATCTGGAACTTATTTTAAAGGTATATTCAGTGATTTGACTTAATTCAAATATCACTTATTTTTTCTGGATAATCCTCCCTACTATAGAGTGTGCTGACCATATAAGGAAATCCTCCCTGTCCCCAGTGAGCCCCTGGGGTCAAAAAACCATAGTTTCAGTTTTGGTGGCGGGTGGCAAAACCTTCATCCAATCAGGATGAGAGGGGCCTTCCTCCAATCATGATCGAGTGGGGGCCCCGCCCCCCCCCCGCTATTCATGTCAGTGGAAGTTGCTCAGTGGTGTTTTGAAGCACCCGGAAGAACCGTCTACTTCCGTCTTTTTTTCGATTTGGGCACCAACATTTGGTGTCCAAAATGCGGAAGTGCAAACGCACTCAACGTTAAAGCCCAGCTGCACGGGGTTTCCTCGTCATACCTCCACGGGTCCGCCTGCAGTCCCTCCTCTTACCACTAGGGCCCAGTGCTACAATGTTGGAGAGCCTGTTGGGGCCTTGGTGAAATCAGCCGTCAAGGGCTTCTGCCAGAAATATCCCATTGGCCGTATAGGGCTAAGTTTCCCATTGGCTTAGAGGCCAGCCAATAATGAAAATATCGCCACTACATTGCTACTAGACTAGACCATCTTGAAGCCATTTATAAATCACAGTCACTGACACGTCCGCTGACGAATCCTTGGTATTTTCATTCGACCGGACAGAGTCAACCTTTCACCGCAGTTTGGAAAGTCCTGGTGACGGTCGGAAAACGTGGGATTCCCTTCTCGCGTGGGACATGTCAGTGGGACATGTCCTGCGGACCGGCACTGGTCCGCGAACCGGTGGTTGAGAACCTCTGCTTTAGATCACCCACCATTTTGAATTATATGAAAAACTGTTCCTCCTGGGATCTTTGATCAAAATGCATGGAAATTTCTACACGTTAACTTTGGACCTATCCGGACATCCGTTTTATGAGCCAATGAAAATTGCAGTTTTATGAAAATCATCTTCTGCCCCTAATACATACATGCAGCATCACATGTTTATGAAACTGTACAGTATGGTAGAGCAGTATGGTCATGCCAAATAGAACTGAAACCAGTCTTACTCCAATTGGCCAAAGGGGGCGCTATAACAATAGTTTGAAAATGAAACCTTTGAACAGGCAAAACTCATGCCTCGTTTGGCTAAAAGCCATGGACCTTGTTTACACATGTGCCTTGACTCATGGGGAACACATCTGTCACTTTGACCAGTAAGCTCCACCCTCAGATCTTCCGGCATTTTAAGCAGTTTGAAAAATGCTTAAACCTGATTTTCTGATTTTTGAGCAATTTGCGTGAAATGTTCTACACAATCTATGGACCATTATCTGAAATCCCAGTTGAAGAGAAGTTTGTATGTGAATATTTGTACAAAAAATATAGCTGCAAGCAGCGATAACAGGCACTTTGAACAGGCATAACTCATGCCTCGTCTGTCTGTATTTATGTATGTTTGGGGTACGAACAGCTGCGATACTGCGGGGTGACCTAAAGTGGCACTGTTGAGCAGCTTAAAAGGGCTTATTGCTTGGTCCCATCTTATTGCTGCTTGCAGCTATATTTCCTTTTTTTTGTAGGCCACCATTGTGTAATGAAGTATAATACCCTATTAACCCATTTAGAATGTCTCCTAAATCCTAAAAGTTTTCTGAAAAACATGTTTCTATGTCAGTGGTGCTCAACCTTTTTTATGTCAAGGACCCCCAGAATTATCTGTATTTGGCCGCCGACCCCATCTGAAAATATGTTGTTTCCCCCCAGAAATAAAGATTTTAGTTAAAAATGTTTGCGTGGCACAGAGTGCCGTGCTATGAGCTTGTAGATCTGCTATTTTTCAATAGCTAAAGTATAACATAATGCTTAAAACACCAAAAGGGGTTCCCGTCCTGAATGGTTTAATACAGGGTGGTGTTTACCTGCAGAACTGCATTGTCCTCTCTCTGTGTCGAGGTGTTTTCACTGCTTGCTATGGAGGTGTGGGTTCACCAGATAACGAATCGATTAGATACACTTTTCTATGTTACTGCACAACGTCATGGCAATTGTTTTATCCTTCAATACAAGCAGTCAGAGCTACTAGACCACAGGCTAGACTAGACGGTCAGATCGTTGATCAAACAAGCTACAAAATCAGTCTAGGCGGGTTCAGCTAAGTAAATAAAATTGCCCACGAAAAGTTAAAAAAGAAAAAAAAACACTAGCAGCTGAAGACTCCCTCTCAGGTAGACAAACATCCATTCAGACAGATGGTACGGTACAGTACAGTACAGTAGGTCCATTGTCTCGTGACATGTCTTAACAAAACGAGAACACACCCATCCGCCCGGCTCTTCTTCCTACGCTATGCAAATACACCTTACCTCTGCTGACTCCTCCTCCTTTATGCAAATAATATACACCTGGCCTCTGCTGGCACCTCCCCTTTATGCAAATAATATACCCCTGGCCTCTGATGGCTCCTCCTCTTTATGCATATGATATACAACTGGCCTCTGCTGGCTCCTTCTTTATGCAAATAATATTCACCTGCCTCTGCTGGCTCCTCCTCTGTATGCATATAATATACACCTGGCCTCTGCTGGCTCCTCCTCTTTATGCAAATAATATTCACCTGCCTCTGCTGGCTCCTCCTCTGTATGCAAATAATATACACCTGGCCTCTGCTGGCTCCTCCTCTGTATGCAAATAATATACACCTGGCCTCTGCTGGCTCCTCCTCTGTATGCAAATAATATTCACCTGGCCTCTGCTGGCTCCTCCTCTGTATGCAAATATACACCTGGCCTCTGCTTGCACCTGTACTGGCAGCATGATAAATCCAATCCACTCACAACGCACACACACACGCACGCACATGATAAATCCAATCTACTCACAACAACGCAGTCTGTAAATAGAGCCGACCTGCGTTTCCACACACACACACACACACACACACACACACACACGGTAAGGTAACCCATCCGTCCACTGATTGAAAACCGACGCCTCACCGGCATTACGTCGCTGTCGGGCAGAAAACCTCTTATCTCCGTACCCTTAACCCATTTAGGATTGAGACCAGATTCTACAAAATGTCCTAAAAACCTATGTTTCTATGTCAGTGGTTCTCAAAATATTTCATGTCAAGGACCCCCAGACATATGTAATTGGCCACCGACCCCCATCTGAAAATATGTTGTTCCAGACCCCCTGCAGAAGCAAAGATTTGAGTTAAAAATGTTCGCTCTGAAAGAATATATATTCAAAGATTTGCGCCACATTTAAAAAAAAAAAAAAAATCTCGGGTTTCTTTAATGGCATTTAATCCAGAATTAATAGTATTTTATTTGCCGTACGTTAGCTTTTTTTAAGCATCCATCGCTAGCCTCCGGTGGCTCCCATGGTTTGTATGTCTATAGAAGTATATCGATATGTAAACGGCCACATTTCGTATCATGTGACTTTGTATCGTATTGCAATGCAAATCGATTTATATCAATACTAAGTACTTGTCCGTTATATTTAACAGTTTTAAAGGGTTAGTTCAGATTTTTGGACTTAAAGCTGTAGGAAATACTTGCCATTAAAATAGTGGCTGCAAAGGTATTGGCCCATTTAGCTAGACCTGATGACGCATCAGTGTCGCGTTGTAGCTTTTAACCACTTTAACCATTATTTTAAACTTTAGCTGTTGAAAAATTCTACACGCTCATATGCTATGCAAACGTTTTTACTCAAATCCTTGCTTCTGGGGGGGTCCCTGGAACAACATATTTTCAGATGGGGGTCGGCGGCCAATTACATATAATTTTGGTGGTCCTTGACATGAAATAGTTTGAGCACCACTGATATGGAAACATAGGTTTTTCAGAAAACTGTTTAGTAGCCATTTTGTAGAATCTGGTCTCAGGTCGGATTAATTCACCCTTTGTCAAGTCCCATGGTTGTAGCCTGGTTAATAAACCAGACCGAATCAGCCGTTGGCAAAAAAAAAATTGCCTGCCAGCGGATTAGGGTCTGGCGAGGCTCAGTAGCACGCCTCTTTCCTACAACCGAGAACAGGTCGGGCCAATCGGGACACGGTATGCAATATGGGCGGGCTTTGGTACAGTGACGTTCAATGCTTGAGACCTTTGACTGACAGTAGCTCTGACCAATTGCGTCAAAGAGAAAATGTTTGAACCCGCCCCCCGGGAAATGAAATCCAAGTTGAGCCAGCCCAGACTAATATACCGCGACAGTGTTGTGTGATATTAGTCTGGCTTATTAGCCAGGCTACCATGGTTGTGCCCCTCTTCGCTCTTGGTTGCTGTTTCATGGTTGGACAAAAATCTTTTCTCTTCATCCACTACCATTGAAATAACGTGTTTTTCTTCGTATTGATATTCTGTGTGTTCAATTCTTATTTTAAACTTGGTGTCGGTAAAAAGGAACATCACAGGCGCAGCATGGTGACTGGGCATATCATGTTTGTTTTTAGTTTTTTCCAAAAATGATGTTATAGCAAATTCAACATAAACAACGCAGAACCAGGGTGGAACAAGTCAGAAAGAGCCTGCTGGTTAATCAGTCAGGGACCAATCAGAAGTCTGACAAAGGCTGAATTGATTGCCTTAGTCCTGTGGTGCGCTATGCGGTAGAAATAGGTCAACAATACAAATGAAATTACGCTAGTTTTGTGGATTAATGTATTAATGTGTGGCCCCCAGTGACCACAAAATGACCGGAACTACTTAATATTCACCAAAACCAGACCAGAAATCCCACCACAGGACTTCAATGAATACCTTTGCAACCACTATAATGGTATTTCTATACTACACTAGGAAGAAACAAGAAAAAGAGGGTTTTAATTACTTTTCCATTCCATATTGCTACACTTGGTCTGTCAATGAATGTGTCAAGGTACGGGTTTATCCATATGTTCAAATACAATATCCATGTATTTGCCAGAGAATCACTTGTTTAGTCATTTATGTCCATATTAATACATATTTCTTGCTCAAAGACACTTCGACACTATTCATTTATTTATATATTCATATATTCTTGTATTCATGTATGCGTTCATGCTCCAAAACACGTGTCTATTTGACCATGGTCCAACGTGCTTAAAGGGACACTTCACCCTTTTTGCAAAAACTAATGACGTTTAGAAGATTCATAACACTTTCCTGGGGTCTATATGTATGTGTGTAATATGTGGTTTTAGATATTTTTGATTTTAGCAGTGTCCATGATGTCACAGTCACTGGTCTCACTTCCTTCCTGGACTACATGTTGTCTCAGTAAGACAGGGGGAAGGCTCCCCCTATCCACAAGGAGCAGCAGTGCACGAAAGCATTATGGGAATTGTAGTCCAGGAAGGAAGTGAGCCCAGTTTCTGTGACAATCTAAAATATCTAAAACCACATAATACACAGGAAAGTGTTCTAAATCTTCAAAACATCATTAACATATATATTTTTGCAAAAAGGGTGACGTGTCCCTTTTAATATAGGGAGTGTGGTCGCTAGTTCAGTGATGCGCAAACGTCTTTCATTTCATGGACCCCAGTTTGGCATGCACGAGACGAGACCCCAGTCAGTCCCCCGTAACTCTGAGAGTCCATTTGCTTCCATATACACTCTCTGAGTTACAGACCCGTAAGGGTCCATTTGGTTCCATTCGTACAGTTGCCATCGCTGTTTGCTGACAAAAGACATGTAGTGTTGCTTGTTTCCTTTCTTTGTTCACCTCTCCCTCTGTCTGCCCGTCCGTCCGTCCCCCCCTCCCTCCCTACGTCCGTCTCTCCCTCCCTCCCTCCCTCCCTTCAATTAGAATTTCAATTCAAAGGAGCTTCATTCTGGCAGCAAAAGTGGAACGATCCAACCAAAACAAAATGTATGCATGATTGAAAGGTGAATAATCTCTCCCTCTTCCCTTTCTCTCTCACCTTCATCTGTCTCTCTCCTCCCTCGGGGTGGGTGGGTGTTCAGACTGCAGATCGCTCAAGTGGTTAAAGGGGGATGTACCCCTCCTATTGGCTGATGTTCGGAGCTGGTTTTAAGATGAAACTCTCCTATTGGCTGATGTTTGGTGTATGGTTTTAAGATGAACCCCTCCTGCTCCTATTGGCTGATGTTTGAAGTCTAGTTTAAAGACGGGATTCCCCCTCTAGAAAAAAAACACTATGGCCTCCCCACGGCTATTTCCATTCCAACGATTGTAATACTTATGTTTGTAAACTGACGTATGTGTGTCCCTCAGTGAACTGGGTTTATATTTCTATTCTTAACTGTACACTTATTATGGGACACAGAGAGAGAGAGAGCTCTATACCACCTGCTTAGTGCAGTTACACACATGTGCACAGGTTGCTCATCAGGCCTTTTGTGCATGCATGGTTGCTGAGGAAGTATATGGGCTTATAATGTAGGAACTGGACTGTGTGTGGGGTGCGCACGCGAGTCGGTCAGTCAGGGCGACTACAAAGACTGCTTGTTAACAGTAGCAATGAAAGAGGCTTGTGTGTGTGTGTGTGTGTGTGTGTGTGTGTGTGTGCGCAAACACACATGACTGCCCTCTGCCCCCTCCCCCTACTCCCCCCCCCCCCCCCCCCCCCCCCACACACAGCATGTAATAGGATACATGTGGTTACACGGCAAACTCCCCCTCAGTTCCGGTCTGTAATGGGGGGGGGGGGGGGGGGGGGGGGGGTGGGTGTGGGTGTGGGTGTGGGTGTGTGTGTGTGTGTGTGTGTGTGTGTGTGTGTGTGTGTGTGTGTGTGTGTGTGTGTGTGTGTGTGTGTGTGTGTGTGTGTGTGTGTGTGTGTGTGTGTGTGTGTGTGTGTGTGTGTGTGTGTGTCAAGAAACAAACGCACAACGAGTTTAGTTTTGTGTGTTACTCATTAAAGAGAGTGAATCAGCATGATAGAGTGAGGTTGGCATACAGCAGAGAGAGAGAATCAGTGTGATAGAGTGAGGTTGGCAGGAGAGGGAGAGAAAGAATTGGCGCGATTGAGTGAGGTTGGCATACAGTGGAGAGAGAGATGCTTATTACACAGGCATTTTGGCATGTGTCTAACATTCATTTTTTATTCTTCATAACAAGAAGAAAATATAACCATTCATGATCGTTAATCCTTCAATCCTAAACTTAGATGATCTATGAAAACACACGTCTCTGCTTCTGGTGACCAATATTGTCCTTCTGATGAATGTTAGACTCATTGAAAACACACATCTCTGTTTCTGGTGACTGATATTTTCCTTCTAATGAATGTTAGACTCATTGAAGACACGCGTCTCTGCTTCTGTTGATTGATATTGTCCTTCTAGTTAGTTGGTGTGAGAGTGAGGTCTAGCCAACACCACTCCTAGATCGCTGCCCTCCTTTCCAACATCAGGTTCTTGAGCTCTGCAGTGTTGTTAGCTAAGCTGTCGCGCCGCAGTACGTCTACGTAGGTGGTGTGCTTCTTTCCCCTCTTGGCTTTGCCCTGGGTTGGGTCCCATAGAGTCAATTTACTTGCCTCTACTTCTGGGTGCCCGAACCAGCCTAATCCTTCTCTCTCTGACTTTGTCTGTGACCCGTGGTAGGTCCCCATAGAGGTCCACATTTCTTGTTCAGATGCCTTTCGTAGCATTCTTGTGTAAACTCCATCCAGGGCTCTTTCCTGTTGTGCTGTGAGGGTCCATGGCTCAGCCACTTATATGAGGTTAGGGGACTTACGTGGCCGGTTAAAACTGATGTTAGGGTTAGTGTTAGGGTTAGTAATGTCGGAACAACGTGCGCCGTCGGCTGTCAAAATGCAGCCTACTGAATGTCTCCAAAACATGACAATATAACATTTCACACTGGAGACAGTTGCGGTAGGTCAGGAGACGCGTCTGCTGGAGCCTTTCAGTGCATTGATGGCATTCGAATCCACTATTAGTTTATTAGTTCGTACAGTCTAGCAACGGGGGCTCTATCATGATTCATGAGTGCGCGATGAAGCGGAAGTGCAGACTCTATATAGCATTCAGGCGGTGTAGTTCCAGACTATATAACATTCAGGAGGTGTAGTTCCAGACTCTATATAGCATTCAGGAGGTGTAGTTCCAGACTCTATATAACATTCAGGAGGTGTAGTTCCAGACTCTATATAGTATTCAGGAGGTGTAGTTCCAGACTCTATATAACATTCAGGAGGTGTAGTTCCAGACTCTATATAACATTAGGAGGTGTAGTTCCAGACTCTATATATAACATTCAGGAGGTGTAGTTCCAGACTCTATATAGCATTCAGGAGGTGTAGTTCCAGACTCTATATAACATTAGGAGGTGCAGTTCCAGACTCTATATATAACATTCAGGAGGTGTAGTTCCAGACTCTATATAGCATTCAGGAGGTGTAGTTCCAGACTCTATATAACATTCAGGAGGTGTAGTTCCAGACTCTATATAACATTCAGGAGGTGTAGTTCCAGACTCTATATAGCATTCAGGCGGTGTAGTACCAGACTATATAACATTCAGGAGGTGTAGTTCCAGACTCAATATAGCATTCAGGAGGTGTAGTTCCAGACTCTATATAACATTCAGGAGGTGTAGTTCCAGACTATATAGCATTCAGGAGGTGTAGTTCCAGACTCTATATAACATTCAGGAGGTGTAGTTCCAGACTCTATATAGCATTCAGGAGGTGTAGTTCCAGACTCTATATAACATTCAGGAGGTGTAGTTCCAGACTCTATATATAACATTCGGAGATTGTGGAATAGTTATCTTGCTACGCGAGTACGCGACACTAGGAACTTACTGATTTATACATTTGATATAAAGAGACAGATTGATAAAGATTATATGATATGAAGTGAACAGCATGTAATCAGAGAACTTAGTGCACTAACTGTTGCACAACAACAATACAGGTATGTGTTAAATGGAGCAGAGCGGAGACACTCTCCTCCAACCCAACCCAAGGCAACCCAACGGGTTTGGAACAAAACAACATTTAGGAAAACGGTAGACGTGTTTTATTTTATTTTATAGACGTTAGGAGAAGATTTACAAGACCGCATGTGTCTGTGGCATTGAGCTGTAAAGGCCTATTCATACTCCAGATTTAGGTGAAGAGGTGGCCACCTTTTCGGGGTTTACCTCTTCACCAAAACGGTGGTTTTGATGGCGCCGTTCATAGTTTATCACAATGCTCAAACTGCTCATGGACGTGCTAACCTCCATGGCCGACACTACATTTGTCCATTGTTTTCCTTCTGCTTTCTCTCTACTGCCTATCTGCCTCTATCCTATTCCTTTCTGGTCTTTCCCTGTTCCTTTCCTATTCTATATAGTCTCTCTTTCTGTCGCTGTCTCTATTTCATTCCTTTGTTCTCACGTTCTCCCGCTGCTCTGTTCCGGGAGTTTGTTTGTTTGTTTGTTTTTACGTTGGGAGCTCAGCTTGCAAAACCAACTCCTAGACCAATCACATTGGCCGGAGCGAGTCTTGGTGACGACTATTTTGGTGGTTAGTAAATACAGAGAAGGGCTGGGGAGAGCGGTGGTTTTCTCTTCACCGCGGCTCAGTGACATCATGTTGTAGTTTTCTGTGATAGCGGTGGTCACCTCATCACCGAAAACTGGACTATGAATTGGCCTTCAGTCTGACCGGTTTTGTTTTGTTTAACTTAGTTTAGTTTCCAAACCTAAAATAGTTTCAAACCAAAACATGCAGTATTTCCACACATAATGGGGAAAAATGAATACATGAATCATAATCAAGGCAGACACTTGAAATAATGGTGATACCGCGATTTGAAGTTCCCAAACCTTTCAGGTCGAGACCCAAAAGAGAGATTAGACGTTTGCCCGGGACCCAATCTGGTGAAGATATTTGGGGAAACAACAGTGGTCTAAGCAAGGTGACAGGGAAGGTGACAGTCACTGCTGGAAGAAACTGCAGTCACTTTCAATGTTAATAGTATTTGTAGTAGATAACAGTAGTACAATTTGAAATTTGCACCCTACGGCCAGAAAAATAATGAAGTCTGTGTGTTTGACTGGATTGCTGAATTCATACAATGCCCATAATGCTTCAGTGATGTAAATAGGGTGCGTTTTGCGTCCCAAAACGCACTTTATAGTTATGGGACGCAATAAACCATCAGCCTCTGCATCCTGTGGACGCAACTTTATCCTGGCTGCACTGAAGACTATGGCACTCTCTCGGTCACACACTGTTCTACGTGGAAGTCTAGCACTCTTTCGGTCACACACTGTTCTACGTGGAAATCTAGCACTCTTTCGGTCACACACAGGCTGCAACATCGGGTCTCATCACAACCCAATGCGCGACCCGTGAAGTCGGGGGGAAAATAATAAAAGAGAGAAAAGAAAAAGACGGAGTGACAAATCGTTAGCAACAAGCTATGCTAACAGACAGGTGGTGGTGGTGTTGGCTATTAGCTTGTTGCTGCTGCTGATTCAACGCACTGATTGAACTTCACTTCATGTCCGCCTGTAACGTGAACGAATCCTGACACCAGCGCTGCAAAAACAGACAGATCTACAAGCTCTCAACGCGCTGCAAACGGCGCTGCAGAGATGGGCGCATCTGCAGGTTCTCAAGAGCTTGTGAATCTGTCTTTTTTGCAGCTGCCATTCTTCCCTGTAGACAGGGACTCAAGTGACTTCTAAGTTCCACTTTTCCAAATAAATTATTTTACATCCACAATGGCAAACCTATTTGCATTTTGGCTAAGTACAATAATTGCAACTGCAACTTTTGGTTGGTATATTAAGCTATGTTAAATCCACTGTTGCCCACTATTAGTATTTCTTACTGAGTCGTGCTTGCTAATACTACTAGCCTACATAAAAATATATACTGTATAGGCCTATTTGATATTTTTATATATATTTTTTTTTATAATTTTTTTTTTATTATTTTTGAGTGGTGCAACCACTCCCTTACGGAGCTATGTGTGTGTGTCTGGGTATGAGCACAAAAATAGCATGGTTGTTTTTCACCATCTGTGCTCAACCTAACGCACACACAAACACACACGCACGTATTAACTGTATATATGATGCTTTCGGGGGGTGCCAATACATTACAGTGACAGTACAGTACAGTAGAGGGACCGCCACACGGTAACTGTCATTTCTCAACCGTTTCGGACGCGGCACGGCACGCCGGAACCGGCCCCGGCCCGGCCCCCTGGGCGCATTCCTGGGGGTCTGGAACCCCCCCCCCCGCGAACCCCCTCACGGAGTTGCACCACTCACTTCACACAGGTGTGATTTTTTTGGGACTCATAGGAATTTTTTGGGACTCATTTGAATGACCACCTGTGCATCCCGGGACCCATTACATTGAAAACCTATTTACATCACTGATGCTTTATTGCACTTCCCCTCCTTGTGGAGAGGGGGAAGGCTGCATGGAAGTGTGACTTTGTAGTCCAGGAAGAAAGTGAGATCACATTGTCATGGTTTTTGTTCATGAACATGCGGGCGTCATGACTAAAATATCTAAAAAACATATTTCACACATAAAAACACTAGGAAAGTGTTCCTTGTGTCCTAAACATCATTAAAATGGTTACAAACGCCAATGCAGACTTGCACAGGTTGAAGGAGTGCAGAGTGGGCCAGAGAGACCTTTCTGATCACTCAGGGGTATACTTGACTTTTCATTTAGATGGTAGAAGGAGAAAAACACTTTGGAGAATGAATACCAGCCTTTTAAATAATGCTGTATTTAGAGAAGAAATGGAATCAGACCTAACTGAATATTTACAGGATAATGACAGGGGAGACGTGGACCCAGGTATATTGTGGGATGCAGCTAAAGCGGTTCTCAGAGGGAAAATTATAGCCCGAACAGCTAGGATAAAAAAGGCAAAGGCTGAACATTTTTCGAAACTACAAGAACAACTGAGGGAGTTAGAACAAGCGCATGTTACAAACAAGGAACCTACAATAAAAAACCAAATAAAAAATATTAAACAAGAAATAGACAAAGTACTGAGTGAAGAAGTGGAAAAAAATCTAAGATTTATGAAGCAAAGATATTACGAGGCTGGCCCTAAGGCGTCGAGGCTTTTAGCCTGGAGGCTTAAAAAACAACAGGCCGAAAACACCATATATAAAATTAGAGACCCAGTTACAAATAAAATTACCAGTAATATGGATAGCATACAGAATGCATTTGAAACACATTTTAAATCACTATACTCCCAACCGGACAGGGCAGATAAACAAACAATTGTTGATTTTTTGGAATCACTAGACCTCCCCTCAATTGACACAATGATGAATAAAAAACTAATAACACAAGAAGAAATAGATGAAGCCATTTCTAGCCTAAACTCCAATAAATCCCCTGGCACTGATGGATTTCCACCTGAGTGGTATAAGGCTATGAGGGAACACTTACTCCCCCTACTGCAGAAGTGTTTTAATTTCACGTTAAAGGAAAGTCATCTTCCACCATCATGGAATGAAGCCTTTATATCTGTTATCCCCAAGGAAGGAAAGGATAAAACGGAATGTGGGAATTATAGACCCATAAGTGTGTTAAACACAGATTATAAGCTATATACCTCAATTTTAACAAGGAGGATGGAGGAGGCAATGACATTTCTCATCGATGAGGACCAATCGGGTTTTTTGAAAACCAGGCAAACCCAAGATAATATAAGGAGGGCTTTACATGTTATTGAGCAGATTAATAATGAAAAATCCAGCGCTATCGTAATCAGTCTGGATGCTAGGGCTGCCTTCGACAGCGTGGATTGGGGCTTCCTCTACTTAGTAATGCACAGATTTGGTTTTTGTGAGGGTTTTATACAACGCATTCAAGCACTCTATTCTTCCCCTACAGCAAGGATAAAAATAAATGGTAGTCTTTCCGATCCCATAGCCCTGGAACGTGGATGCCGTCAGGGCTGCCCAAGCAGTCCGAGCCTCTTCAATCTTTTCATCGAGCCGCTGGCCCAAGCAATTAGAGAGGAAATAAGATTAAAGGGGATATCCATAGGTGGAGAAGAATATAAAATCGGGTTGTATGCTGATGATGTCCTTGTCACAATCATGGACCCAGGTTCGGGGCTACCTACACTGATGGAAATATTGGAAACATATGGTTCTTACTCAGGGTATGCCCTTAATGTAAATAAAACCCAGGTATTGACATTCAATTACAATCCTACACAAGAAAACATAACAAAATACAATTTTAATTGGTATTCATCTCATATTAAATATCTAGGTGTGAATTTGCCCAAGGACCTGTCGCAATTGTTTGACGTAAATTACAAAGGTGCAACGGAAAAAATGTATGATGATCTTGGCAGGTGGAGCGTGCTTCCTCTCGATTTAGGTGGCAGAATAAGAGCAGTCAAAATGGTAATTTTACCCAGATTACTATACCTTTTTTTGTCACTGCCAGTGGAAATACCTTTAAAACAATTCAGGGAATGGAATAAACATATCTCACGTTTTATTTGGGATAAAAAAAGGCCAAGGGTGAAATTTTCTACCTTACAACTGCCCCGAGAGAGAGGAGGCATGTCTCTCCCATCTTTAAGGGACTATTATCTAGCAGCTCAGCTAAGACCCTTGGTATATTGGTGTAACCGACCCTACATTGCAAAATGGAAAAGCATAGAGTTATCCCTGATGGATATACCAATACAGTCACTATTGGGTTGCACTGACAGAGAGAAAGGACTGTTTCAGACGAGGAGTCAGTGGGTAAATTTATCGTTCAAAATATGGCTGGAAGTTGTTAAACGCTTCCATCTTCAGAGGGAGGCAAAACTTTTAAGATGGCCAGCATATGACCCTGACTTCATACCAGCAGTATTAGACAATAGGTACAAACAATGGCACCACAATGGCATCACCTCTATATGTACTATGATAAGAAATGGAGATATTGATAGTTTTGAAAACTTAAAGCAGAAATATGGGTTGGCTAACCAGGACTTTTTTAGATACTTGCAGGTAAGGGATTATTTTGGTAAAAAGGTAAAAGGGTCTACTCCAGGTATTACAACAAGTCTAATCACTATATTTACAAATGCTTATGGCTCAGGAAGTAATAGGGGTCTTGTGAGTAAACTATATAATGGACTTATGTCGTTGAAAAAGGATTCTACAATGTATGTGAAAGAGAGATGGGAAAAAGAGATGGGCATTGATATAAGTGATGAAGTATGGATGAATACATGGAAAACGCAATCAACGACCACTAATTCCTTGATTTGGAGAGACTTTTGTTGGAAAAACCAGATTCGCTTCTTTATTACTCCAAAACAGAAGTCCAAACAGACTGGCAACCATATGGACTGTTGGAGAGAATGTGGAGATACAGTGGTTGATCATGCACATGTCTTTTGGTCTTGTCCTGTAATTCAACCATTTTGGAAGGAAGTGACAACACTTATCTCAAACATTATGGGTTTTGGAATAGATGATACATTCACATCTTTGTACCTAGGACAACTCCCAGATGGGCTAAATCAGGATGACTCCTACTTACTTAAGATTTTACTTGTAGCAAGCAAAAAAGCTATTACAAGAAATTGGTTACAAAAGAATTGTCCTACTGCTGACCTATTTATCAACATTGTGAAACAACTACATCTCCTAGAACAGATGACCTATTCTCTGAGACTGCAAAAAGAGCTGGGTGAAAGAAGATGGGAGAAATGGATAGAGTATTTAGCTGGGGGGCGGATATGGAGTGAATATGGGCTGTGTCTTTTCGGTTGTCAATGAATCCAAGTCTGTAATATGTATTGTTGTTGCTTGTTGCTGTACATCCCGTGACCTCATTTGTTTGTTTGTTTGTTTGTTTGTTTTGTTTTTTATTATTATTCTGTTTCTTCTGTTGATGTTTTTGTTTTAATGTATGCCTTGTTTGTCTTTTGTGTCTCTTGCATATTCAAAAATTCAAAAATAAAGAGTTTAAAAAAAAAAAATGGTTACAAACGGGGTAAAGTGGCCCTTTAAGGCCTATTCATTCATACTCACTTTTAGGTGATAAGGTGACCAGCGAAAAGTATGAATAGGCCTTTAAGGTGACAGGGAAGGTGACAGCTAGAGGATTAACTGTGGATCCCAGTGATTGATGTAAAGCTAAGTGTTTAACCGAGCAGGTGGAGATTAAAGACTATACGTCTCTATGTAGACTGAGGGAAAGCTGGCTGACTGGCTGGCTGTCTGTCTGTCTGACTGGCTGGCTGGCTGACTGGCTGGCTGGCTGTCTGTCTGGCTGGCTGGCTGACTGGCTGGCTGGCTGGCTGACTGACTGACTGACTGACTGACTGACTGGCTGGCTGGCTGGCTGGCTGGCTGATAGGTTAAATAAGGTGACATGGCATTTTTATATACTGTAAATTGTGACAGCAGATTCAGTGGATAATCGTAATGTCTTTGTCTCTTTCACATGCGCACGCACACACACACTTTTTCCACACACCTTTTCACACACATATTATTATTATTATCTCCATTCACTGGATCAAAACACACTGCTTTACAGTCACTAATTTGAAAGACTGTCCACTGACTGAACCATTTGAGCTTTACTTTAGACGTGGGCTATAATTCATATGTGTGTTACTTTTGTGACTGTAGTTTCATGTACCGGTTCCTTTTTACACACACACACGCACACACACACACACACACACACACACACACACACACACACACACACACACACACATACACACAGAGAGTCAGTCAGTACCATCAAACTGGTTTGACTGCAGGTGTACATTTTCTGGTCTATGTTTATGACTCTAAAGACTGTACCAACACTGTAACCCAACCCTCCTGCGTATGCAAACCACTCAGTCTCTACTTACTACCATATTCAAACTTCTTGTGTTTTATTTTTGTAAATGAACGTCCCACTTGATCATACTACAGCGTCACCACAAAAGTAGCAGACCCGCAAGCTCGAAACGTGGTGCGAAGCGGCGCGTTATGTAACCTAGTTTGTAGATCTGCAACTTTTTGATGCTTTGACATTTTGAATGTTGAAAAGAAGTGAGACGCCAGCGGTCTCGGTCAGCCGCGGTGGGTTCCGATTTAGCTCAGCATAAAAGTATAATCCCTTCTATAATCCTTTTTTAATAACCCCATGGTTATTATAGAAGATTTTCTGTTAATAACCCCCGTTCTTATTATAGAAGATTACCTTTAATCTGTGTTCTTATTAAACCAGAACAGGACATGTTGGATGAATTGAACACAGAGTCGGACATCAGAGACAGAGTGCCTGAGAACATTTCAATCCCATCCCATAGTTACTGTCAAATCTGACCAATGAGAATGCTAATATACCAGAAATAAAGAGCAACATTTCTGGCAAGTTTTCTGACAGTGTGCGGGACCCTTCTTTGTTTTTCAAAGATACCCTTTTAAGTATACTTTATTGCCCTACGCACCTGTCAATAGCCTTGAGGTGTGCATCGGCCTTTTGCTAAAAATATACCAGAAATAAAGAGCAACATTTCTGGCAAGTTTTCTGACAGTGTGCGGGACCCTTCTTTGTTTTTCAAAGATACCCTTTTAAGTATACTTTATTGCCCTACGCACCTGTCAATAGCCTTGAGGTGTGCATCGGCCTTTTGCTAAAAATATACCAGAAATAACATGAAGTGGTAGTTTTATACTTTTGATACTTCTAAGTATAATTTAATGATGAGTATGATTTTGAATACAGAACTTTGACTTACTTATTATTTGCTTTACACTTTTTACTTAAATCCAAAGTCATGAGTGCTGCAAATAGGATCTGTAATGCTGGGTCCAAATAGGATCTGTAATGCTGGGTCCAAATAGGATCTGTAATGCTGGGTCCAAATAGGATCTGTAACGCTGGGTCCAAATAGGATCTGTAATGCTGGGTCCAAATAGGATCTGTAATGCTGGGTCCAAATAGGATCTGTAATGCTGGGTCCAAATAGGATCTGTAATGCTAGGTCCAAATAGGATCTGTAATGCTGGGTCCAAATAGGATCTGTAACACTGGGTCCAAATAGGATCTGTAATGTTGGGTCCAAATAGGATCTGTAATGCTGGGTCCAAATAGGATCTGTAATGCTGGGTCCAAATAGGATCTGTAATGCTGGGTCCAAATAGGATCTGTAACGCTGGGTAGGGATGGGACGATAAACTGTATCTCCGTCATACACTAGGGATGAATTATCTTTTGTTGAGCTGCAAATTCAGCACCACTTAAATCCTCTATAGTTGATAAAACCGACCTGTAAAGAGTGCATTTGGTACGCTGATCCGATCGATTCGCCAAAAATAGTGGATCTACAAGCTCACAAAGCGTTGCGTTTGTAGGTTGCAATGTGTCGCGAGCTTGTAGATCAGCTATTTTTGGTGAATGCCCCCCCACTAGAATAGGGATGCTGGGGGTTCATGTGGTTACCAAAAGTGGCATTTTAAGATTCCCTTTTGGAATCATGTGTTGTTCAGAGTGTGATTGTGTGTAAATTGACTGACTGAATGATTGCCACGTGCATTTGTCGTTAGCTGTGAGTGACGGTTTAGTGATAGGTTAAAGCTCCTATTCTCGTTGTAATCTGCATATAATCTCCCCATTCACCCCATTCATTCATTCAAGTGCTACTGTATTCATTGGCAGTCATTTTGAGCGCTACGAGCTTGTAGATCTGCTATTTTTGAAAAATCGTTGAATATATTCTTCTGGGGGGTCCCTGGAACAACATATCTTCAAATGGGGGTCGGCGGCCGATAACATAATTTGTGGGGTCCTTGACAAGTTGACATGAAATGGTTTGAGAACCACTGATATAGAAAATATTTCCACTGACATGGAAAATATGCTTCACTTACTTTAGTGTGTGTGTGTGTGTGTGTGTGTGTGTGTGTGTGTGTGTGTGTGTGTGTGTGTGTGTGTGTGTGTGTGTGTGTGTGTGTGTGTGTGTGTGTGTGTGTGTGTGTGTGTGTGTGTGTGTGTGTGTGTGTGTGTGTGTGTGTGTGTGTGTGTGTTGAATGCACATTTTATGATTTGCAGTTTTATATGACGTTAAGTTATACTTCTGTAGGTTTCGTTTGCCAAAAAGAATACGTATTTTTGTCTAAACCAGTGGTTTTCAGCCAGTGGTCCTTGAGGGGGTTCCAGGTGGTCCCCAGATGATGGAGAGTTGGTAACCAAATGGACCCTTAAAATGAAACCAAATGGACCCGTCTCAAGAGTTAAATAATTGTTAAACATCTGGCATTACTTAATTTACAAGAAGTCTACACAATCAGAGCATGTAGAAGAATTGTTATTTTGATCAACATTTTGCCTGTTATCTCTCCTAATGATACCAACATCTATACAGCATGGATAGTGGACAAAGTCTTATCCAACGACAACAGAATATTCTAGTTCTGGGTCTGAGAGGCTAAATGTCATCAAATGGTGGTTCCGTGGCTCAAATGCTGAATAAATAATGGACCTTGATATGAAGACGTTTTGAAAACCACTGCTCTAAATGGTCTGTTACTCCTTTTTCTTTGTAGTTTTTGTTACTTTACTGTTAACCATAATACATTAATTCATAGCGCGCCACCGAGTGGCGCGCTACGAGCTTGTAGGTCTGCTGTTTTTGAAAAATCGAAGAACGACTGACATAGAAACATAGCTTTTTCAGAAAACTGTCAGGATGTAGAAGACATTTTTAGAATCTGATCTCAGGTCAAAATGGGTTAAAAAAAATGGTGACAAAGACAATATTGTGTATCCATGATACTGCTTGAAAAAGAATGGTGACATTATAAAAAAATCCATATCGCCCACCCCTACTGTACATGCAGTATGTGTAGGTCATGGAGCCTGGAAGCAGCAGCAGCGATAGATAACACACACACACACACACACACGCTTCTATTGTCATCTAATTATAGTGTACTGAACTGTGTGCGTGCCTGCGTGTGCACGTGCACTGCAGTGAGAGGTTGTTTTCTGCCCTGGGCAGACTGCAAGTGATAATTCTTAACCACCAGAAACCAGTCTGTTGTAGCAGCACACAGTCTCAGGACACAATAGAAAGAAGCCTTGCCACCACTGGCTGTGGGCAGTGTTGATCGGCAAATTTAGATTTTAGTTTTAGTCATAGTCTCTTGAATAGTTTGGAATTTAGTTTTGGTCATATTTTAGTCACCTGGAATGTTTTATTGTTAGTCTAGTTTTTGCCGTCATCACAAATTTGATGAGGTCAGTGGATATGGCCGAATTTAGGCCAAGGAGTGTGAAGGAGTATGATGAAAGTTTGCCTTATATTGGTTGTCTAATCTATAGTGTGATTTTCGTGATGTTTTCAGCAGAGCAGACCTCTCATTCTGTGGACCTTGATGACCAAGTGAATAGAAAAATCACACCTGTGTGAACTGAGTGGTGCAAATCCCCCCCCCCCCTCTCTCTCATTAGCAGGCAACAGTGCAGCACTATCTCTCTCTCTCTGTTTCTGTCACAACAGCGCAACTTTTGGTACTCATTGGTACTGGTGCTCATAGTCACACACAAACATGAACACACGGTTGAACACACGGTTGACACGGACATTGCTGTTCCTTGGAGTGGTTGCACCACTCAAAAAACACAAATAGTTTTCTGAAAAACCTGTTTCTATGTCGGTGGTTCTCAAACTATTTCATTTCAAGGACCCCAGAAATTATATGTAATCGGCCGCCCAACCCCCATCTCAAAATATGTTGTTTCAGGGACATCCAAGAAGCAAAGATTAATTCCTACTCACGCCTATGGTCATGACGTGTGGGTCATGACCGAAAGAATAAGGTCGCAGATACAAGCAGCCAAAATATTTATTTGTTGTGGCTGGCATCTCCCTTAGAGATAAGGTGAGAAGTTACCCAAGAGAGAGTAGAGCCGCTGCTCCTTGACTTGGAAAGGAGCCACCTAAGGTCGTTCGGGCATCTAATTTAGTACGGATGCCTCTCGACTCCGACCGTCTCCCTAGGGAGGCCCTCGATGCACGTCCCACTGGAAGGAGACCCCCGGGGCAGACCAGGGACCAGATGGGAGGATTACATCTCCAAACTGGCCTTGGAACGCATCTCCCCCAGGAGGAAGTTACTAAGTTGCTCTGGAGAGGGAAGACTGTGAATCTCTGCTCAAAGATAGACGATCCATGTCACAATTAAAAACACAATTTATAGTCTGAAGTTCAACAGTGTCACTGGAGTAGTTATTTAGCTACTCTCTCCACCTGTGAGAGAGAGAGAGAGAGAGAGAGTCCAACACCATCCCTTCTTTATTATAAAAATCACACCCGTGTGAACTGAGTGGTGTAAGGTTTTATATAGCATCAGCTGTGGTCTGACGTAATGTCTGACGTAATGAAATCACACCCGGGTGAACTGAGTGACCACTTTCCTAGATCTAGGCTATTGAGTTCAGCATTCAGCATCTCTGTTTCTCTGGTGGTTAGTTGAAAAGAAAATATGTTAAGTAAAAAAAAAAGGTATTATATAGCCTGATCAGCTCTGATCTGACGTAATGAAATCACACCCGGATGTGATTTCACAACTGGCTTTTTTTGTGCAGAAAAAATGAGCATGGTTGCTACGGTCATCCAGTTCACCCGGGTGTGATTTAATTACGTCAGAAATTATTTTGAACATAGCAACCATGCTCATTTTTTCTGCACACAAAAGCCAGTTGTAGGAGTGGTTTACACCACTCAAAAAGTACATAATGTGAGCTTGTAGATCGGCTATTTTCAGCACCTTTGTGTGACACTTGTATAATACACTTCAGTACAGTAGTGAACTGAGACATATTTTCATGTCAATTCGAACAATCACATTTAGTGTGTGTGCGGATCATGGTCTTCCTCCTACGAGGAAATGCATCCAACTGATTAGAACACACACGCTCTCTCTCTTATGACGGGCTATAGTTTAAGTACTGTACATTGCATTGATTATTGACTGCAGTGGTTTGTTGGAGCCGGTCCACGTTTTCATTACAACCGTCATCACTTATCTTAATTACACACACACACACACTGTTACGGCCGCAGGCCTATAGTCTGTCTGCGTCCTAGACTCGGTGAGTCGTTACACACACACACACACACACACACACACACACACACACACACACACACATTTCCCATGGATATTAGTTCCTCCCCTCCCCCATGATCTCATGAGGTCATGTGACCAGGCAGGAAGTGGATGCTCTGGAATGTTAACTCCTTTACGTCCAGAGGGTCTGCGAAATTGTGACTGGGTGAATGTAATGCACAATCTATGTAAAGCGCCTTGGATAAAGGAGCTATATAAATGCACCATTTACCCTCCCTAACATTTTGTTCTACTGGATCTCTTCTCCACTAGTCCCTCCCTAACACTTAGTTCTACTGCAGGGCTGGGCAGCTTTGACGATGGAGAGGGCCACTATAATTCCACACTCACTCCAGATGGGCCACATTGTATATTACTGTCGTATAGCAAAAATAGCCGATCTACAAGATCAAGTAGTCATGAGCTTGTAGATCAGCTATTTTTGCTATATTTGAAATCCTGAATGATTTCCTGAATGATAAATACACTCATTAAGCTACTAATTTAATTTAAGTAATTAAAGCGGGTCATGTTTGGAATTGTAACAGCTGAAATAATATATCAGTATTCTGACATTAACCTGGGGGCCACATTAAGTGAAGGTGAGGGCCGCATGTGGCCCCCGGGCCGCCAGTTGTTTGTTCTACTGGATCTCTTCTCCACGAGTCCCTCCCGTGTTGATGAAATTATCAATATATTTAGTCGACAAAAGTAACACTGCCTCAGTGTCCATTTGTGTACAAATAATGTAATGTGTTATGGATTAGGATCTAATGTGTATATGGGTTCATTTGGTTATGGATTAGGATGTTATGTACAGGTCAATTTGGTTATAGCCTCGGAAACCCAGACGTTTTTATTTCCAGGGAGGAAAAAAAAGTCTGGGGCCGAGTCCACTTCAATATGGAATACAGTAGCGCAAACGTTGATCACTCTCTGCTGATTTCTGATCGTCTGCACCTTTGTTAAATTGACGCAAACACGCGCACATACGTACACACACACACACACACACTCCTCTCTCTCTGTCGCTCTAATAGAACTAACTAGATTCTCCCGGCGGATCCTGTCGGGAGCTGCCTATGCCATAGAAAGCATAGGTGGACCCCAGGCTAATTTGGTTATGGATTAGATCTAATGTACGGGACTACGGGTCCATTTGGTTATGGATTAGGATCTACGGTTCCATTTGGTTATGGATTAGGATCGGATGTGTATACGGGTCCATTTCATTATGGATCAGATGTGATTGTGAAAGAAAAACACATTAGAAAATGTGTTTGACGCAATCTGTGGTTGTTTTATGTGTGTCTGTGTCTGTCTGACTGACTGACTGACTGACTGACTGACCTGTCTCTATCTCTCCATCTCCTATCTTTCTCTCTCCCTCCCTCATACACTCTCTCTCTCTCGCGCGCGCGTGCGCGCACGCACACACACTCTTTACATAAGAGGTTTGTGGAGGAATTCAGTTACAAGAGCGAGAGAGATCAGATAGAAAGACAGATACTTTGAGAAAGGAGGAGGGTCTTGACTCAGTGTTTTTCCGTTTATCAACAAGCCTGTTTGATCATGTCGGGTTTTCCAAGCATTTTCATCTGTTGGTCATGCATTTATCCGTTTGTCAAGCATTTGCATCTGTTGGTCATGCATTTATCTGTTTGTCAAGCATTTTAATTTCAAGGACCCCCAAAGTGCTACATTAATTGACAATTGCCTGGCCTTATTAATCCTAATCATGAGGACTAATGATGCATCTCTTTAAAATATTGCTGCAAGGTTAATATTAACGGGACCGTACAAAGCATCATTTGAAAACAACGTTTACCCATTCAGAACGGGAACCTCTTTTGATGTTTTAAGCATTATGTAGGCCTATACTTTAGCTGTTGAAAAATAGCAGATCTACTGTACAAGCAGATCTGCTATTTTTGAAAAATCGTGAAAAAGTGGTGCAAATCTTTGAATACTGTATATGTTTTCACAGCGAACATTTTAACTCAAATCTTTGCTTCTGGGGGTCCCTGGAACAACATAATTTCAGATGGGGTTCGGCGGCCAATTACATATAATTTTTGAGGGTCCTTGAAACAGCAGTGTTTATTTTTTCCTTCCAGATTTGTCAAAATCGTTGTTCGAAAATAGCCGATCTACAAGCTCACAATGCATCACATAGCGACATGTCGTTGGCTTGTGGATTGTACATTTTTGAACAGCTGAAAAATAAAATGCCTATATAGGGCTTTAACAATGACGCGGGGGACCGGCCTGGAACCACCCCCCTTAAGGTCCCCTCGGGGGTCTATAGCGGGCAGGCGGAACGATCAATCGATTCCGGGTTGTGCGATCGATCAATCGATGGATGGATCGGAGTCGATAAAGCCTAGCTCGGATTCCAAAGCTGGACAATAAACATCTCCTAGTATCCCAAAGGAAGCCTTTGAAACATAAAACCAGTGTACAATTTTGAGGTATTTGTACTTTACTTGTGAGTGTTTCCAATTTTCAATACTTTTACTTGATCTACTCCACTACATCTCAGAGGGATATATTGTACTTTTACTCCAGTATTTGGAAACTTTAGTTACTTAGAAGTTAGTTTGTAGATTTGAATTATTGTTACAAAACAGCCGATCTACAAGCTCACGACTTGATCTTGTTTATAAACTCATGGACTGGTTCAATGAAATATCTTATATCCAGAGTTTATAAGAGCTGTCTGTCTGTCTGTCTGTCTGTCTGTCTGTCTGTCTGTCTGTCTGTCTGTCTGTCTGTCTGTCTGTCTGTCTGTCTGTCTGTCTGTCTGTCTGTCTGTCTGTCTGTCTGTCTGTCTGTCTGTCTGTCTGTCTGTCTGTCTGTCTGTCTGTCTGTCTGTCTGTCTGTGTCTCTCTCTCATAACAAAATGCAGTAGCTGGAAGGGAATTCGTACATTTTTGGCATGGTGGTATGGGCTGGCAGGTTTTCAAAAAACATCGCAAACGAGTTTGGCTCGCCCCCCCTAGTGGTCTGTTTGCAATGAATCCAATATTAGATAAGTCAGTATATGGTTGAAACCCAAATAATTGATAGAGATTTCTCAATGGATTCTGTTACTATTGGGTATGCTAAATAACATACGTGTGTGTGTGTGACTCATTCACATTCTCGGCGGCGGATTGAGTGCATCGGTAAGCCTGGGATCATTAAACTATTTAGGAAAGTGTTGTTTTTTTAATCAGTTTGTTCTCAATGTGTGTGTGTGTTTCCTAATGTTGTTTAAAACCAGTGGTCCTCAAACATTGTCATGTCAAGGACCCCCAAATGATTCAATGAATGTCCACGGACACCCAGCTTCAAATACTTCAATAGTCAGAGACTCCTTCAGTACCATTCTGTATGGCAGCTGTAGCCTGGGAAAAGATCATATGCCACAAACACACACACACACCCATACTGTCACATCTCATTCTATTCTACTATGCAGCTTCCAGACAATCAATCTCTCTCTCTCTCCCTCTCCCTCTCTCTCTCTCTCTCTCTCTCTCTCTCTCTCTCTGCCTGTCTGCCTGCCTAGTGTGTGTAATTCATTTTAGTATCATAATTGTTCCAGTCTATTACAGTTCATTCACTCCCAGCTCATGTATTTCACGTGGCAGTGAACGTTGTGTATGATCCTGCTTTGAAGGTTTTTAGATCACATATCTTGTTATGTATGTGCAAAAACTTTAGGCATTAGGTTACCATACCATAAGGCCAAAGTCACCATACCAGCATTAACCAAAAATAACCCTACCGCCAATGTTACCATACCAGCATTAACCAAACAATAACCCTAACGCCAGTGTTACCATACCAGCATTAGGTTAACATACCATACCGGCAAGGTTGCCATAGCAGTCTACATGTGTACCCTCTCAGACACACTGTGGTAACATTTGTGACTGTACAAAAAAGAGAAAATAAGAAAAAGATCTTTGTGTCTGAAGCTTGTCTGCCTGCCGGGCATGTAACCCCCCCCTGCCCTCTCTCTCGGTCTCTCTGACTGTGTGTGTGTGTGTGTGTGTGTGTGTGTGTGTGTGTGTGTGTGTGTGTGTGTGTGTGTGTGTGTGTGTGTGTGTGTGTGTGTGTGTGTGTGTGTGTGTGTGTGTGTGTGTGTGTGTGTGTGTGTGTGTGTGTGTGTGTGTGTGTGTGTGTGTGTGTGTGTGTGTGTGTGTGTGTGTCTGTGTCTGTGTCTGTGTCTCTCTCTCTCTGGTAGCAGCACATGGTTCACACATGTTTTGTGTGTGTGTCAGATAGTGTGTAATTTGCACACGCACGTGCATGTGTGAGTGCACACGCATGCACAAACGCACACCATTTCAGCAAGCTCAGGCTTATTAATGCTTAGCTTACATTTTCTTTTATATCAGTACATTCATGTACATTCTCACACTGTGAGAGAGAGAGAGAGAGAACCCCATTAATAATCTTTGAATTTGACACGCACACAGTCACACACAAACACACACACACACACACAGTGTTGGCGCATGAATGTGGGAAATGGACTTGTGTGTTGGGGGGGGGGGGGGGGCAGTTGGGCAGGTGCAAGAGACAGCTGGTGTGGGTGGCCCCCTAACCGAGGAGAGAGGGAGAGAGACACACACACACACACACACAGATTTTCCTACATAATTACAGAGAGAGAACAAAAGAGATACTTCCTACGATTAGACACGTTATCTACAGTATATGGACTCCCACTTCCGTGTGTGTGTGTGTGTGTGTGTGTGTGTGTGTGTGTGTGTGTGTGTGTGTGTGTGTGTGTGTGTGTGTGTGTGTGTGTGTGTGTGTGTGTGTGTGTGTGTGTGTGTGTGTGTGTGTGTGTGTGTGTGTGTGTGTGTGTGTGTGTGTGTGTGTGTGTGTGTGTGTGTGTGTGTGTGTGTGTGTGTGTGTGTGTGTGTGTGTGTGTGTGTGTGTGTGTGTGTGTGTGTGTTGTGTGTTGTTATGGTCCCGTGCCTTTTAATCAGACCCACACACTTAATACATCAAATTTGACATTTTGACTACTGACAAATGTTACTGACTCAATGGTCCATTTGGTTCCATTTATACACTCTCCGAGTTACAGACACAGTAAAGCTTCCATTTGTAAGGCCTCGCCGTGTACACTTTGAAAGGCGTGTAAAGGCTCCATCACATCCTGAGGGGTGCGTGTGACCACTCACAACTGTGCATGTGGCAGTTTGGTTTAAATGGAGGAATGGAAGCAGCATTTCCTCCTTCCATGCTTCTGTACACGTGGTCCACTGGAACGACACAGCCCCCTGGTGTTCAGAGTGGGAAGTGCCGCCACCGCCAATGCACCCGACGTCATTCCACTCCTCAGTCCAGACTAGAGTCCAGGCAACAGCGCTGCTGCCCCCTAGCAGTCACTGACTGCTAGGGCAGTGGTTCTCAAACATTTTCATGTCAAGGACCCCCAAAATGACACTCATTTGCCTGCGGTCCCCTATTTGAAAATAATATGCCAATACCCCCATAAGAGAACATTTTTACAGCCCCGCCTGTTTGACATGAATTATGGCATTTATATCTCTTGAGACCCCAATGTATATTGTAAAATCAAAGTTAATTTAACTCTGAGAGTGTACAAATGGTTCCATTTGTACACTCTTTGAGTCTTTGAGTTACAAACCAGTAAAGGTCCATTTGGTTCCTAACTATCATTTAGCTGGGCTACGGTGACCAGATCCAAACTATTCTTTTGAGGGACAGAAGTATCGCTTGTGTGGGGACGGGGTTAGCAGCAACTTACAGTATATGCCGTGATGTGATATTTGACCATAGGCATAATATTTCCTATGGCTTCCTTCCTCTGGCTTCTCACATTTTGTTTTAAAATGCAAATTTTGGTCATGGGTGGTATACTGTAGCCTAGGGGATATTTCTCATGTTATTTTAACAGGCTTAAAAACCCATCTGGCAGGAAAAGTAACAACGAGAGAGCTTTACAACAGAACCTCAACTGTTAGGGGACTAACTATTAGGGCATTTTAACACTGATGCCTGCCAGTCACAATGTGGGACAGCTATAAGGTCTTAATTTGTGGGATGCCTGAAAAGTCTTGGAAATGAGCTCGGGACTGTCCCACACAAAGGGGGGCATATTACTGACTGCATAGCAGTTTTAAGTATTCAAAAGTACAAATTGTACATTCTTTTTTTCTATGTGTTAAACAGGAGGAGGCCATTCCTGAGCTGGAGATAGATGTAGATGAACTGCTGGACATGCCTAGTGATCTGGACCGGGCAGCCAGGGTCAAGGTGAGATGCACACACGCACATACATGCACACACACGCATGCACACACTGCTGGACATGCCCAGTGATCTGGACCGGGCAGCCAGGGTCAAGGTGAGATGCACACACGCACATACATGCACACACACGCATGCACACACTGCTGGACATGCCCAGTGATCTGGACCGGGCAGCCAGGGTCAAGGTGAGATGCACATACATACACACACACACACACACGCATGCACATATGCACGCACACACTGCTGGACATGCCCAGTGATCTGGACCAGGCAGCCAGGGTCAAGGAGAGATGCGCGCACGCACATACACATACTGTACACAGTCGTGGAAAAAGTACCCACATTTTGTGATTCAGTAATTATGTATTTCCTATTAATTTAAGCCGACACACCCCCTTCTTATAACCGTTGTGACTCAGTAACCGGAACCAAGGACGTGTGTTTTCAATTCTAGTCTTAACATGGCCAGTGGTGTCATGCTCGTAGAACGCAGTACCACACCGTGGTACCAAAATAATTGTGATGTGCACGCGCAGGTACGGAACAGAACGGTGCACGTGCGTGCACGCTAGAACGCGTCCCCCTAGATTCAAGAGAAGACGAACCTAACCTCGCCTCACCAGAATTTCCAAGACTCACCAAGTACCCAGTGCTGAGTGGTCTAGTTTGGTGGGCACCCCCCACCCACCTTTGCATAGCTTTAACTGTTTACCTGAGCGCATGTTCTCATACACGTAAGCAACACTGCACAGCAGTATGCCTCCAGTAGACTAGTGCTTCTGTGATGTTCTGCACGCAACAATAATGCCTTCTCCACCATCAAAGAAGAGATTCGTCCAAAGCAAACGTTTTAGTTTCGCTACTGTGCAGTAAATAACGTTTGCCGGATTATTTTAAGTCTACTTTGTGTTTGTGCGTCTAAAACTCTCATACACTATAAACAATATAGGCTTGGCCATCAGCTATGCGCATGCCCCGATGCGCACATGTAGGCACGTGCGTGCGTTATGTTCCGTGGTACCGGGGAAAAAAATCACCAAGTTAAAATGGAGTTTGAATGTGAACTCCTAGGTGGGGGTCAAGTGAAGACCCATGACCTAAACTGTCACATGTTTTTGTCTTACAGGACCTAGTGGTTGAGTGTTATAAACCTACTGAGGTAAGTCCTTCTCTCTCTCTTGCTCTCTCTCTTGCTCTCTCTCTCTCTCTCTCTCTCTCTCTCTCTCTCTCTCTCTCTCTCTCTCTCTCTCTCTCTCTCATTCAGCTCAATCTATAATGCTCTACTTTTCAACCTCTCTCCACGTGTGTCTCTTGTCCCTCTTGTGTTTGCCGTACAGGACTTTGTCACGGAACTGCTGGACAAAATCCGAGGAATGCAGAAGCTGTCCACGCCTCAGAAGAAATGATGACCCTGGCCCCCCAACACACCCCCCCACCCCCCCACACACACACACACCTCCATTTCTATGACCCCCACACACACCCCACACACATTCACATCCTCATCCTGTTTTATTTCATCCTCTTTTGATGGGGGGGGGGCAGATTGACATGCGGGGAAGTTCCTCGGTTCTTCTTAACCCTTTGTCTGCCACCTAGTGGTGACAAAGTACTGCGCCAGTATGCCAGGCATTTTCTGTGTTGTCGGGCAGATTATTATTATTATTATTTTTTGTGTGGTTAGTGTTCCTGTGTCCCCGGGCCGCTGACCCGGGGGTTTGAATCGGTCTGATACCTGTCGTCGTTCGCTCAGTAACCACGTAAACCTTGTTTTATATGGTCGATCACAAGCTCACAACGGCACTGAGTACTGTGAGCTTGTAGATCGGCGGGTTTTTCCCCGCTATTTTAGAAAATGTTTGAAAATCTTAAACCGTTTTTGAACAGTTTTACCAATACACGACCCCGTTTAGAGTTGGACAGTTGACAGGGCTAACTATCTATCGCTGCTTTCCCAGAATCCTTTGTGCTTCGCTGATCCAATTATTTTTTCTCTAAATGATGTCAAACTCATATCATTTTCCTATATCTACGATACATTACACCTTAAAAGAGATTATTCCTGAAATGGATGTTTGTTTTATTTATTTTTAAACCGTGTTTAATAATGGAAAAACGTATCGGTGCGGACATCCCTGATCTCACAGACTTATCGCGGTGACTCGTTTATTAGCTTGTAGATCTGTTCTGACGCCGTCCTACTACGGAGTATGACATGGACCACTTGAACCCCAGCGCCCATATTCCGGACAGAAATAGCCGACTTTACAAGTATGGCTACTCTACTAGTTTGACCTAATTTTTGGCAATGCGATTTGGCGTAGACTGAAAACACCGTCAAAGAACAGTCTCAGAGACTCTTAAAATGAACATGGGGTTTAAGTGGTTAATGTTGTCCCGGGGGCTAATTAGCAGTCCAATCGGATCACAGAGCGTCTGAATGCTTTCGACCGACTCCCGATTAGAGCCATGAATGGACTCTCACAATGGAAACACGTGGGCGACACACACACACACACGTACGCACGCACGCACGCAAACGCACTCACTCACACACACACACACACACACACACACACACACACACACACACACACGGGCGAACGACAAGCAAACGGCAAAGAGAGTAAAATGAAAAGACATTCACCGGGCGACCGGCCAGGACCAGTGCCTCTCTCTGTCTCTCTCTCTCTCCCTTTCTTTTTATTCCACCCTTTCATTCACACTCCTTCCTTCCCTCCTTCCTTGCCTCCTATGTCCCTCGATTCCTTGACTGCTTCCTTCCTGCGACGCCCGAGAGTTCAAGGCGAAAGGAAAGAGTTGAAAGGAGAGAAACTGTCGAGGAGAGAGGCGATAAGTGTCAAGGACCGAAGAGGAGGAGAGGGAGGACGAAGTACGAGCAGCCTATCGGATCTAAGCGGCTTACTTCTCAACCAATGAGATTTGTAGTATGAATATTATTCTGTTGTATTTTTTTGTCTCTGGGATGCACCCATATCTATATATATTGGCCTGTATATCGGGGTATCGGACAATGCTTTTGCCTTTGACCGCCAATAAGTTGACATTCACCCACGGCCAGTGGCCGGTGTTTTATGTGTTCTTGTGTTGTTTTTTTGTTTTGTTTTTTTGGTGTGTAGTTTTAACATGCAACAACCTACCAAGCTACAGATTGCTGTACACTGTTAATGTTTAATCGTTTAATAACGAAGATTATTATGAACAACAATAGGCCTTCTTTTTGTCGTTCGGCCCTGTAGTTACCATATCGGTGCATCCCTTTTTCTTTTCTTTTTCTTGTTTTAAGGAGTTTTGTCTTTTGGCTGGGGTCATTGAGTGACCTGACACTTTTTCGAAGGGTGGGTTGAGAGGGAGACGGGGGGGGGGAACGGGGGGTGTGTTTGGTCCGACGTACTAACAGTCCAACACCCTACCCCAAACCCAACCCTAAAGCTAACCCCATGGGTTAGTTTAAACCTGCCACGGGTTCGTTTTAACCTGCCACGCATGTCGGGAGCCACGGGTTAGTTTGAACCTGCCACGGGAGTGACGGTTTGTCGGACTAATGCCTGTCGGACTGTTAGTATGTCTAAAGCCCGAACCACATAGGGACTCCTTGGGACAACACCATTTTAAGGTCAACCACACCAATGCAACTCAATGAGTTGCATTTTGTGTGTTTGACCTTAATAACCGCCTCGTCCCGACCTGACCCTTTGGTGTGGTTTGGGCTTTAACAAACATATGCAGTGCACTGGGGGATACGCCACCCTGTTTCTTCTTTCCCTTCTCTTTCTCCTCTAAGAATCACCTGCAAACTGTCTGTATTTGTCGGAGCTGGAGACTCTGTCTGTTACAAATCTTGTGGTATGTGGACGCGTTATTTGTTACCTCTTATTTCGCCCAACGAGGGAGGAACCGGAACCCCCTAAATTCTCCTCCATTTTGAGGTCAAATGTCATTTGAAATGACAACGTAGACAGTTGGGCTACGTCAGATTTTTTTTTATATCTGCGCGTATGGTTGTGTCGTTATAAATAGCCAATCAAATCGTTGCGCTGTGAGCTTGTAGATCGGCTATTTTTGGCGATTCCTTCGAAACGTGGTACAGTTTTGAGGCAGAGTTGTTTTATCCTCGTAAAAAAACTTTGTGAGGGGGGTGGGGGTAGTAGTGTAGATTCCGTATAGGGCCGGTACTTTTATTTTGTAATGCAGACAAAAACAACGTTGGACCCAGAAACAAAGCTGCCTTGTTTTCAGTCATGATCACACTCTTCTCTCTCTCGTCTGTGTGCACGTGCGAAAGGTCAGTTCGGGGTGCCATTATCCCACACACAAAAACACGTGCGCGCGCATGCATGCATGCATGCCATGAAGGTTGTCCCTTATCACCAGCCCTGGAATGTGTGGCCTGACGTCCTTTTGTTTTGTGACGTCGCAACATGTCACTTGGTCGTATTTGTGTGGCATCATGTTTGGCGTGGGTGTCAGGCCACACCGATGACTAACTGCGTCGTCGCGGCCGGCATCAGTGACGGATCAACTCCTCCCAGGGCCGTGGTGGCAGCTACACCAAATCAAAGGGCCCCGTGTGCGCACGCGAAACACAATCAAGAACGCCACTTTTTGTGTTTGCGTGGCCACTGCCAGCACAATCGCCTGTCTGTCATGTCTTGGGCGCTCTATCTGGCTGTGTCCCAAATCACTCGTATAGTTGGTAGCGCCATTTCGTGTTGGTGTCTGAATGTATACCGTGGTGACCGTTGTTACCGCTTTATATATTCGTGGACTTGTCTCATCTCCCACAATGCAATGCGAAAGGTAGGGCCCAACCGGTCGCTCTCGTTAAAACCTTACACATACCATCACACGTTGAAAGACGCCGACCGACGGAAAGGAACGCACACCCTATTTGGAACGGGGGGGAAGGGGGGTTTTGGCTGTCGCACGCAAGGGTGTCTCGCACGTTGTCCCGCCACGCCACAGCGGCCCAATCGTCTCCCAAGAATAAGCCATCTGTTACTGGTTGTGAGCCAATCAAATCGCATGGGGGGGGCTGGACTGTCGGCCAATGGGACACGTGGCAGTGCCAGGTGTATATATATTGTTTTTGCGTTGATCCCTGATTTGGCCGATCGCAATGCACCGGTGGCGACAACAGACCTCGATGAAGGTCTCCCTCTCAGTCTCTCTGCACCCAAAACATGCACGCTTGCACACGCGCGCGTGCACACACCCCGAACTGACCTATTTCTGTCTTTCGTCGACCTTGCCATCTCGAAGCCCGATTTTTCTACTTTGTCGTATGGCGTTGTCGCGCACCAACTATCCTATTTCTGTTATGTCTGTACCGGCAATCCTCCATTCTCTTCTCATCCATATCCATCCACACATCCATCCCTCCATCCATCCGTTCTTCTAGTTCTCCTTCAACTTCCTTCCTCTCTCTCTCCCTTTTTTGTAAGCGAATCAGCTGTTGCCTTAGGTGTTATTTATGTTTATGTAAACCAAATAAAATAAAATAGGAGGCATTCATTTTGAAAGGAAAAAAACAAACCAACCAACAAAACAACATACAAGCAACAAGGTATAGCGCCACCACGGCTAACGGCTGCGCGTTCGATTCCCGAACGTACGTCATAATGGCGGAGGTTGGAATACCTTAAGAACCTTTCCTCTTCTTTTGCTCCTTTTTCTTTCTAAACCACTTAAGCCCTACATATATATATATGTGTGTATATATATGTGTGTGTGTTCATAAATAGCCCAAATAGCCGATCATCTCACGAGTCGAGCTCACGACCATCGCGTCTTGCTATTTTTAGGGCTATTTTTGAAATACGTTTTGATTTTTTTTTAATTCATTCAATCCTGTTGTCAGAATTTTAGAAAGGTTTTCAAGACTAGACTTTTTTTTTTCTTCTTTTACGTATGAAATTGAAAATCCTGGTGTCAGCAGTTTTGAAAATGTATTGGGAAAAAAAAGAACAAATGTCGTCCAAATTCAGACATTTTGGAAAAAGTGGTTTGAAAGGAAATTATGTTTTTCTTTCTCATTCTTTTCTAGAAGTGAGTGAGTGTTTAATACAATATACTGTTAGGCTCATTTGAATGACGTTGTTTTTTATCGTGGCCATGACTTTAATATTCAACATAGTTGACAAAATGTTTTATTAAAATCCATCCAGAGAATCACCCAGCGATTGGTTTTACCTGTGGGGTTGTGTCTGGGGTGGCGGGCGGGGGGGGGGGGGGGGGGCAGAACCTTTTAATTGGGCAGTGAATCGCGCCAGACAAGCTCAATCGATAATCGAATTTGAATGGATTTCTTCTTCTTCTTAAAATCCAGCTTTGGATTTACCGGTAATACCTTTCTTAGACTGTTGTTGAGAAGTCTGTTTTTTTTTTTACTGTTGGGGAGGAAATTGCAAAAGAAAAAAAAAAGAGTAGAAAAAGAAAACAAAAAGGAAAGTATATAGTGGTTACTGTCTGCGGCAAAATCATGCTGATTGGTGGAGTACTGACCATGTTGTGAGGCTAAATCATGCTGATTGGTGGAGTACTGACCATGTTGTGGGATGATGATTCAAAACAAACCAACATTCAAATGTAGCAATATCAAACAAGGTCTTGTTTTTGCCCAATTTTGTTACACTTTTATGCAACTTTAATAAAAATATGCGAAAAGGAAAAACAAAAACAATGAGACTTCTGTATTTACTTGGGATCTTATTTAGGAGACTATTGTATGGATTTGTGTTGACTGTACATGTAATAAGATTAATGTCCACATTTTACTGAATAATACAACATAATTGCTAGTAATGATCAAAATAAGCCATACAACATTTTCTCTTGTAATCTCCATTTCAAACTCACAGTGTAGATCTGCACAATTTCACTAGCCTATTTAAAAAAATCACACCTGTGTGAACTGAGTGGTGCAGTGACGTCACACACTAACCATAGCAACCATGCTCACCTGTACATGGCCCCACGTACAGGTACACACCTGGTACACAGGTACAGACACGGGTACAGACAAAGCTGGTTATTGGAGTGGTTTGCACCACTCAAAAAGTGAGTGACAAGTATAACATCATTAGGCTAGTATACACAGTTCATAATTCTCTTGTTATTCAGTAGGCCTATAGTCTGGATGGACATATGAATATATAGACACATAATGGATGAATCAATGTTACAACACACTATCCTTTTTAACATTAATTAAAATGACATATCATAATGTAGGCTACTTTTAATTACTGTTAAGCCGTTATTGCATATCATTTATTAATATGTCGTATAACTGCATTACATCATTGGCTATTGCTAACCCTAACCTATAGACCTATAGGGAATCTATTCTCTTTGCAAGGTGCAATTAAGGTTGCTGCCTGCTGAGGTCTGGGTCGAGAGCGGATACGGAAACTGTGTGTGTGTGTGTGCGTGTGTGTGTGTGTGTGTGCGTGCGTGTGCGTGCGTGCGTGTGTGCATGCGTGCTAGACCGGATCCGCTCAGCTGAGCAGCCAATAGAAAGCCAGGCTTTCCCCGGGTACTCGTCTAACCTTCTAGAAGCGATCCCATTGGCCGACCCCCCCCCCCCCCCCCCTCCCAACCTGGCCTGGGATTACGATTGGATAAAAGCCCACCCGAGCGCACATCGTGCATTGCCATTGGCCAACGTCGTGCGTCGGGTTCTCAACACCGATTGGCTGCTCGACAGAGTCCGGCAAAGAGTCGAACTGAAGTGAAGAAGGAGGAAGTAGTTTTTTTTATGATTATGGAATACATCGCCTTTAACTGTACTTTAATTTATATCTTAAATTATTAGTAATCTGTGCGTAAAATCATAAAAATCCAGCGGGACGCTCGTATCAAGGTGAGTGGATGACGCTGCGCTGTTTACGTAAAGCTCCCCGTAGGAAATAATAATATGTTTAGTTTACGCCATACGCCTGGCTCTTCAGTTAATCCGTGGATGGATCCTACGTACTGTAGTTGTTGTACACCAGTGGTTTTCAACCTTTTTCACATCAAGGTCCATTATTTATTCAGCATTTGAGCCACGGACCACCATTTGATGACATTTAGCCTCTCAGATTTGAAACTAAAGAATATGTTGTTGTCGTTGGATAAGATTTTGTCCACAATTCCATTCTGTATTGATGTTACGGAGAGATAACAGGCACACATACACAATTACACATTGATCAAAATAACAATTGTTCTAATGCTCTAATTGTGTAGACTTCTTGTAAATTAAGTTAGTGCAGATGTTTAACAATAATTTAACTCTGGAGAGTCGTTAACTCTCCAGAGTTAAAGATCTTTAAGGGTCCATTTGGTTACCAACTCTTATCATTTATCTGGAGACAACCCTCAAAGGGTTTTTTCTCTTCGCAGATGAGTATTGAGTAAGCCTTTAGCCTGGGACCGAGGCTAGGTTTTTATGCGCTGCTGACATTGAATTTGAGATGGCATTGTTAATGATGGATCTGTGCGTCAATGGACGGACTTTAGTATAAAGTTAAACGTGCAACAATGTAGCCAAGGCAGACGTGTGTGTCTGTGACTGTGTGTGTGTGTGTGTGTGTGTGTGTGTGTGTGTGTGTGTGTTTGTGCGTGCGTGCGCGCCGCGCGTGTGCTTTTCAATGTTTTGACCAAGCCGATTAGCGATAGATATCACGCTTATAATCCATTTATTCTGTTGTAACATTTAGACAAGTCGACATAAACTCGCTTTATGATCGACGTACATACAGACCATCGTTGCCCTCTCGTTTGCGCCTTGTCTTGCGATGACGTCACGGAAGCCGTATTGATGGTTCTGTCTGTCTGTTGTAAAGTAAAGTGTAATGCAAGTGTAATGCATTATCAGTGTGTCGTCCACACAGTAACAGTCTTTGTATTGAGTTGTGCTTTCATGTGAAATGTACCCATTCTGCAAACTGTTATATAGTAATAATAATACTAGTATTAATATTAATACATACTTCTGTCTGTCTGTCTGTCTGTCTGTCTGTCTGTCTGTCTGTCACTCACACTGTCCCCAAGGTCACCACTCAGTATTCACCGGGTACCTGTCTGTCTGTCTAGTTTAATTGTATTGGATCATCTTCACAGTAGTATCAATACATATGCTACAATTTCACATCAACATAGGAAAACTGTTACATAACATAAGTAACACATACTGTATAAGTAGTGCTTTTGTTATTTTTTGTATTATTACCAGTAAGACGCCTGAGGGCGAGAAGTGACCTCGTCGTGTGCACTGACCATATATGGAGCGTGTCTTGAGTGTACAGGGTTTGATGACGTCAGATCAACATATGGAATGTCAGAACAGGTCAGCTCCATATATGGTGATCTAAGGGTGGCAGCGGGGGCAGTATCTTGAGTGTACAGGGTTTGATGAGGGCCCAGGTAGGGCCTGGCCTTAATTTTCGGGCCTGTTGAGAACTCTAGTTTTCGCCGGCTGTCGGGTGCGTCTGCACAAATAACTTTGGGAGACATCGAAGAAAAGGGAGACATCGAAGAGTAAGGATGGATGGAGAAGGATCAACATATGGAACAGAACAGGTTCTGACATATATCCATATACTAATATTGATGACATCAGGGATCTCCATATATGCAGTAATTGCGACAGCAGGTCGCATTTACTATGATATGATCCCTGATTTACTATCATCCCTGATGATGTCATAGTGATGTCACGAGACCTATGTCATAGTGATGTCACGAGACCTGGGCATATATGGGGGCTTTCCCCATGTATGGGCCCTTTACAATCTTAGCTGCACCTCAGCACCTGACATATTTGTCAGGTGCAGGATTGAAAAGGGCAGAAAAAACAAATACTAAAACTAATTTAACTTTAATAAAAAAGAGAAAATCTGAAAAAAAAATTACCTGTGTGTGTGTGTGTGTGTGTGTGTGTGCGTGTGCGTGTGCGTGTGCGTGCGTGTGCGCCCGCGCCCAAACAGCCATGCCGGTGCAGCCCTCGGTCAGAGAGCCCTCGGAGGAGGAGGAGGAGGAGGAGGAGGAGGCGTCGGGGAGAGAGACGCGTAACACCAAGGAGGAGGCGAAGACCAACGGAGAGCTGCGGCGCCACCGCGAGGACAGCACGTGCACTGCAGGAGGAGCAGAGGGAGAGGAGGAGGAGATGATGATGGAGGAGGACAGCACGGAGGAGAGAGAGGAGACCGACCTGGAGGAGAGCGAGGACGAGGAGGAGGAGGAGGAGGAAGAGGAGGAGGATGAAGAGGAGGAGGAGAGTTCAGGTGAGAGCTTAGCTCTGGTGGTCCAATCATACTCCAGTTTTAGGTGAAGAGGTGGCCACCGAAACGGTGCTTAGTAAAATCAGAGAGATGTGTTTGGGTGAGCGGTGAGTCTCTTACCACCGCGGATCAGTGATGTCATGTTGTAGTTTTGGTAAAAACAGAGAGATGTGTTTGGATGAGCGGTGAGTCTCTTACCACCACGACTCAGTGACTTCATGTTGTAGTTTTAGTAAAAACAGAGAGATGTGTTTGGATGAGCGGTGAGTCTCTTACTACCGCGGTGACTTCATGTTGTAGTTTTGTTTGTGTAACGTGTAAGCGGACTTGGCAACCCTGCCTGGAGTCGACCAGAGCCAGAGTTACGCAAACTCCGATCACTTCATGGGGCCAGTCCAATGCATAGACTTCTATTGAATGCGGACAACGAATGGGGACAACCGGAAGTTGTTTTCTGCCCCCTCAATATCGCAACTTTTCTATTAGAGTCGACTAGGTGGCGAACATGTCGTCTACATTTCACAAGTAGATGTTAGGTCAGGTTGTCACCTGACCAAAAAGATTGATGTTTCAATACATACAGTATCTAGATATTGACTATTTTCAATTCAAAAAGCTGGAGTCATACGTGAGGATTTTTAAAATCACACACATACAGGATAATCTGATAAGATTCTCTCATGATATTATATTAACATATTGGCTGCCTGTCTGATTCATCAATTCATTATTCATTCTTATTTTGAATGCGAAAACCGGAACCGCGAAAACCGGAAGTAAACAATGGCTATGTAAAGTGTCCCACGATCTTTTTTTAATTCACCCAAAACATACATTTTGTAACCGCAATCTCTCTCTCTCTCTGTCTCTCTCTCTGTCTCTCTCTCTGTAGAGATGGACGATGAGGACTGTGAGAGGAGAAGAGGAGAGTGTCTGGAGGAGATGATAGATCTGGAGAAACAGTTCCACGACCTCAAAGACAAGTAAGATGGATGTATGACATGTCACACATTATTAACTGACCAACTGTGCCCGTCGGCCACCGGCCTACTTGGAACGATGCAAGTTGGAAACCTAGTATGCAATACCTGTTGTTATAGCACCCGTTGTAACCGCCTGCAGTGATGTATATAGGTTTTCAATGTAATGAGTCCCGGGATGCAGGGATGGTCTTTTAGATGAGTCCCAGGAACATTTTATGAGTCCCACTTCAACGACGTTAGGAGTCCTATTTAGCCATTTTTACAATCTGCAGCATTTAACTCCCATTTCATTGTATATGGTTATAATGTGGTTATATTCATGTAGAAAACAAGAAGAAATTATTATTATAACTAAAACTAGCAAAATAAACTAGAATAAAAAACAGTACAGTAGTACAGTAGTGCATCCCGTGTATGCAGAGGTCGTTGTTTTATTGCGTACCTTAACTATAAACTGCATTTGGGATGCAAAATGCACCCTATTTTAATCTCAGACGTCTGTGTCCCTTTTGTGCCAATATATGGAGATCTCTGTATCTGTCTGCCTGTGTCTGAAGAGTGCAAACTGACTGTGAAAAGTGGACTGTTTAAGTAATGAAATGGCAGGTGTGGGGTTGCCATGGCAATCATTTGGCTGAGGCAGAGGCTGGAAATTCTACAGGTGAAGGGACTTAGGCTCATTACGTCCACTAGCACACTGGCGCGCTTGAAAACTGCGTATCCGACCGACTCAAGGCCGGGCAACCGCACCCCCTGTGGTGGTGTGGAACGCGCGTGTCAAATTTGAAGTAGGTGGGGCGAAGGCTTCTCGAGTTAAGTGGATTAATACAATGTTTAGCCCACAGATGACTAGGAGGAGGCAGTATAGAGTAATGTTTTTTGTGAGGGTACCTACCTACCCTAGGTCAGTGGTTCTCAAACTTTCATGTCAAGGACCCCCAAATGGACACTCATCAGCATGCGGACACCCCAGAGCCATAGACGGAGACAGAGTTACGACAACTCCGTTCACTTCATGGGGCCAGGCTCTTCTACATAGACAGCTATTGGTTTGTCACTTTTAAAAGTTTAATTTCAAGGACCCCAGGTTTGACCTGAATTAGGCTACAGTCCCCCATGTTATGGCATTTCTATCTCTATCTCGCAGGATATAAATGATTGGTTAATTGGTCTTGTTATGGATTGGTTAATTGCAGGTGTTTATTAATTGGTTAATTGCAGGGGTTTATTTATTGCTTAATTGCAGGTGTTTATTGGTTGGTTACTTGCAGGCTCTTCAGGGAGCGTGTGAGCCAGGTGAAGGTGAAACTGGACGAGGTTCTCACAGGGAAGGCAGGAGAGTACACAGACCCTCTTTCCTCCTTAGACACCAACATGATGCTACGCACACACCTAGCAGGTACACACACACACACACACACACACACACACACACACACACACACACACACACACACACACACACACACACACACAGACCCTCTTGTAGACTGCTTGCCCAACAGGAGACACACTGTAAACCATTTCAAATGAAAATAAAAATAAAAACCACACCTTTGTGCTATGAACTTAGCCGTGCATGCTGCTCAACAACACTATTGTATTGCAGCTGTTTGTACTCAGACAGGCAGACATACACACACGGCCAGTCATTGGAGCGGTTAGGCACAGCAAAAATAAAAATAAAAAAGTATGTTGTAGGCCTGTCCCTGAGTAAAGCCCAAACCACACCAAAGGGGCACCATGCAACACCTTGGGTCCAAACGGTTGCAAGGAGTTAATGCTAAAACCGTCTCGACCCTTTGTGTGGTTTGGGCCATTGAATTCCATGCGTTAAATCACTAGGGTCAACGTGGGTCAACGACAACGTGCAACAAGACATATCACACCGCAGGGACAACGCTAAAACCGTCTCGACCCTTTGGTGTCGTTAGGGCTTTATAATTGATCTAGTCGACTGGTATAGTTTCCATGAATGTGTTAAACAATAAAATACATGAACCTGATGTGATTGGTTCATTCATGCTTAGATGTATAAGTTAGCATTGTATGCAGACGTACCACACTATGATTGTATACTCATAGCCTCACTCATAATGTACTGTTACAGATGTAAGGTTCTTTAGCTGACTTATGATCCTTGATGACTATTTCTATGTATTTGATGTGTGTTGTTCTTGCTTATTGTAAATCGCTCTGGATTAGAAGCATCTGATGAATGCCTAAATTCGTGTGTGTGTGTGTGTGTGTGTGTGTGTGTGTGTGTGTGTGTGTGTGTGTGTGTGTGTGTGTGTGTGTGTGTGTGTGTGTGTGTGTGTGTGTGTGTGTGTGTGTGTGTGTGTGTGTGTGTGTGTGTGTGTGTGTGTGTGTGTGTGTGTGTGTGTGCGTGCGTGCGTGTGCGTGTGCGCGTGCGCACATAGGAGTGTACAGAGAGCTGTGTCTTCAGGTCATCAAACATAAGTATGAATGTGAAGTTCAGGGAGCACAACAACACCTGGAGGTATGACACGCACGCACACACGCATTTGTATAAGCACACACACATGCATACACACATGCACGCATACGCACGCATGCACACACACACACGTGAACACACGTATCAACCTGAGTGTGTGTGTGTTACAGAGCGAGCGCACATTACTGTTTGACGCCATGAAGACAGAACTACTGGACAAGATCAGAAGACTGGAGGAAGATAGACAGATCACCTCTGGTACGCGCACGCACACGCTGTCCATCTGGGGCTATGGGACCGCGACCACGACTACAGATCCCATAGCCTGTGAGGAGTGTAAAACAAAAAGCTTGAATTTAAGTTAAAGTTGAAAAATGGACCTCACCACTGTCTTCTATAATCGAGGGTCGTCCGGCTTCCCTCCACCTGGCCGGATGGCTGGGGCGTTGAAACCGAAACCGTCCCATTGTCTACCTCCTAGCCTGGGAAGCGTTCCTTTTTGGGGTTTATGATCCGGTCGGGAGCAGATGGTAACTCACTGGTTTGTAGTCATCAGGCAGGAAACCACAACCGGAATAAGAACTACCCAAAATAATTCCCCACGATCATTCCCCACCTACCCAATAAAATCCTTGATGCGGCGTTAGTTTAGCTGATTTTTTAAAGAGTGTACTTTCCAGAGACTATTTAGCATCTATATACCTTTGTTATTCCAACAGGGAAATTCTATTTTTATTGGGTAGGGTAATTATGAGGGAAAAGAAAGAGAGGTCAGCCACGAAACACCTGGCGCAGAGACTTGGAGGCAGATGCAAAAAATATGGGCCACACTTGGGGACAGCTGGAAGTGTTGGCTCAAGACCGAGATGCTTGGAGAACTCTTGTCGACGGCCTAAGCCCCAGAAGGGGGTAATTATGAGGGAATTATTTGTGATAGTTCTTATTCATTTTGTGGTTTTCTGCCCGATGACTGCAAATCAGTGACTACAACAACATGACGTAACATATCATCCGCTCCCGACCGAATCACACAGGTGATTTAGTAACACAGACTGGGCTTTCCTCCGAGGTGGAAAGCCTGGTGATGCGAGGCTACCTCCTGAGCCACTTTTGTGTACAACTCTTATCGTCGTTGAAGCCAAAGCACTGTCGAGTACAAGTCAATGTTCGTCGACTCCCTATTTTCACTGACGGAAACTAAATGGAAACTAAATGATAACTAAGCTATGATCACTAAAAGACTATTTGTCAACAAATAAAAACTAGACAGCAAATGTTTGGAAGGGACTAGTGGACAAGAGATCCGGTATAAGTAAAATACCGTAAGTCATTTTACACTTGGTTGCATGCTGAAAATAGCCCATCTACAAGCTCACAACGCATTGCAGCACAGCGCTGTGAGCTTGTAGATCGGTTATTTTCAGCAAGTGTAAAATCAGTCATTACGACGGCATCAAGGCCTGCCAAAATAAGTTTTAGTCGACTAAATCAACTGTAGATTTAGTCGACTAAAACTAGACTAACACTAAACTAAAATGTGACTAAAACTAAATAAACTATTCAAGAGAATATGACTAAAACTAAAATCAAAATTTGCTGTCAAAATCAACAAAAGTGTAAAATCACACCCGTGTGAAGTGAGTGGTGCTTGGACAGACCCAGCCAGCCAGCCAGAGACACACATACAGTAGCTGTCTATAGGAGTGGTTGCACCACTCAAAAATATTCCTCGTCCCTGGGTGGACTCGAACCACCAACCTTTCGGTTAACAGCCGAACGCGCTAACCGGTTGCGCCACAGAGACTGTGAATGAGGATAAGGTCACTGGGCTATCAGTGATGCAACAGTCAGGCATTCAGGCACTGTCAGCATATTGTATAGTCTGGGAAAAGAAAAAAGAAAAGGATTCCAACAGGAGAGATACGGTTCACACGGATAATACCTGATGAACATGACGATGCTCTATTTTATTATCCTTTTGCTCTCTTTCTTTTCTTTGAATTTATTTTTTCATGACTTGACAAATTTAACCTAAGAATCCTAAGAAACCTAAGAATTTAACCTAAGAATACAGACAACAAATGAAACAAAATACAATACAATAGTGTGGTGGAGTGATTAAACCATAACACTACAGTAAACTACACTGTATTTTCAGAGTGGTGGAGTGACGAGCTGAAAGGGAAGAAGTGCAAGAGGAAGAACATGGCGTCTCGAACGGACCGGAGGAAACGATGTCAGCTGGTGTCAGGTTAGTAACAGTGTTGATTTCGTCGACTAATACTATGACGAAAAATATCAGTCGACTACCTTATTATATTATTATATATTGCTTATAACCACGCCCCGATTCTGTGGCCAATGTGGAAGCGCCTCTCGCCTCCAACAACTGCGGACTAGACTTATATAACTCTATGGACTAGACCAGGGCTAGGCAACTTTGAAGATGGAGACTCGGAGAGGGCCAATATATTTCCACACAAACGCCAGAGGGCCACATTGCATATCACTGTCCTAGCAAAAATAGACGATCTGCAAGCTCAAAACTTGCAGATCAGCTATTTTTGCTATTATTTGAATTGAAATCCTGAATTATCTTTTGCTATTTTTTAAATGGAATCCTGAAAAGTAACGTTTTAATTTAATTTCAAAGGCTGTTCAAATGCCTTTAATTATAGTTATGTTAACTTTATGAACTAAATACAAATACATAAAAAAAGTCAATAACATTTTATTACTAGTCATTAAGCTACTAATTTAGACAATTAATTTTAGTAATTAAAGCGGGTCATGTTTGCATGTTTGGAATTGTAACAGCAGAAATCAATAATATATCAGTATTCTGATATTAACCTGAGGGCCACATTAATTATTTTTGCGCCAAGTCCGTATATATACGGACCCCGCCGCTAGGGGACGTTATTTGCTAGGTCCATAAATATACGGACCCCAACGTATACTCCGTGTATATAATGGTTGAGCCCCACGGCAGCTTTAAACATTGGTCCGGTTGCTATGCAACGCTTCCGTCACCACCAGCTATGGGACGTTAAAACTTTTCTCAGTTTACCTCAAGGGGCCAGTGAGGCTATTCAACGTTGAGGCGCTCGGCCCTAGTGGTAGGAGGAGGGACTACAGGCGGACCCGTGGATTCATGACCGGGAAACCCCGTGCAGCTGGGCTTTAACATTGAGCGCTCGGTTGCACTTCCGCATTTGACCACCAAAATTTGGTGGTGAAATGCGGAAGTCTTCCGGGTGCTTCAAAACGCCACTGAGCAACTTCCACTGACATGAATAGCTGGGGGGGCGGAGCTTCGCGACAGTTCAGTCTCTATCCTTTTATATACTCTATGGTTTACCTCAATATGGGGGATTTTCAAACCCCCATAAGTCAGAATTGTGGAGAACTGGGATTTATGCTAACAGCTAGCCGCAATCAAAGAGTTAAGTGAATGTGGCCCACGGGCCGCCAACTGCCCATGTATGGACTAGACCGCGGCAGAGGCCCGCCGTCTCAAGTGAACTTGAGCCACGTGAGAGACACCACCGAGCGTGCTAAAGCGAGCGAGCCGACTCGGGGCCGTTGCGACCCGATAGGCAGAGAATAGTAAATCATGTTCTGGCGAGAGTGTTTGCCCCGAACTGCCACTCAAAGTGACTACTGGACAATCACAGTGTGTCCTTGCACAACCCGTGTAGGCTTTCGAAGGACGTAGAATCAATCCATCCGTGATCCTGGTGAAAAGTGTAATTGCAAAACAAAATTGAAAACCGCAAAACAAAGGGTATGTATTAAATATAGTATATAATTATATATTCAATGTTTTTGCCCATGCATGCACATAATATACAGTATGGTTTAACCCACAGTAGGACTGTCACCAGATTCTACAAATGTCTTCTAAATCATGTTAAATCATGACATGTTTGGACCCCAAAATTATATGTAATTGGTCGCCGACCCCCATCTGAAAATATGTTGTTCCAGGGACCCCGCCATGAAGCAAAGATATGAGTTCAAGGCCCAGGCGGTGGCGTAACCGTCTGGGCACCCGACTGTAATCCAGTCGCAGTGTGCCGCGGGTTCGACTCCCGAGCCCGACACGGCCTTTACTGCATGTCTTCCCCCATCTCTCTCCCGTTTCCTGTCAGCCTACTGTCTGTCCCTTCAAAAACCAATAAAAGGCGTAAGCCGCAAAAAAATATCTTAAAAAAAAAAAGAAAAAGATATGAGTTCAAAACGTTCACTGTGAAAGAATATATATTCAAAGATTTCTGCCACATTTTCACACTGGGTTAAATGGTTAAAATATATTTTTTGTTGTTGTGTTGTTCTTTCAGGACCTTTCATTGTGTACATGTTGAGAGACCTCGACATCCTTGAAGACTGGACCGCTATAAAGAAGGTCAGAGTTGTGTGTGTGTGTGTGTGTGTGTGTGTGTGTGTGTGTGTGTGACGTGTGTGTGTGTGTGTGTGTGTGTGTGTGTGTGTGTGTGCGCGTGCGTGCGATGTGATCGCCAACTTCCATCGTTACCGACTCGGTGCTCTACAGCCGGGCACCGGTCTAGTACTTTAAATTGAATCAATCTATATAATTATCTAGAATTGATAGAGCAGCTCTGAATACTAGACAAGCCCTCCTCCCACAACTCGTCTGACATTGGAACGCCCAGCTCCTCAGCCCACGTATCTCTGAAGTGACCAGAGTCCACCGACGCCCCAAATGCAGCAACGAAGCTGGAAACTCAATGTTTAGAGTTTGGATGTATTAGAATTAAATCATAGATCCCGTGGCCCTTGGGTTTGACTGTCAATTCTGGGATATGATCACTCCCACAAAGTGCCTAATTTGGTGGTACCAGATTATTTTTTAATTTGAAGCTGATATTTAGTCTGCAATTGAGCAAAAGTGTCCAGTTTACTGTCTATGTAAAGATCTACAATGCAGCTCAGACCCCTCCTCCTCCAATCTGAAAATACGCCATCCGTAATACCTGGTTTAAATTATAGACGATGTGCTATAGGGGTGTATACATTAACATTAGGCAGACGAAACCCTTTCTAATCTGGTTCAGAATCTTCAGGGAGTTCCTAATAACAAATGTATAATCTAACAGACCGTTTACGTGAAGGCTGTGCTCTGGAGAGAAGCAGAGATGGGAGTGAGGTTTCTGAGACTGCCATGAATTCAATCTTTAACCACAGGGGGGCGTCAGAGGACCGTCATCACCAGGAAAACCCCCACTGCCCTTGCATTTAATTTGCAGCCCAATAGTAATGTTTAAATATTGGCCTCCTTCGCTTACATCCTTCTGTGAGTGAGTTTTGGAAATGCGAGGCGTTTTATCCGCCCATATAAATGAAATAACACTCGAATCCAGTTGTTTAAAAAAAGAACGTGGCCCGGTTCCGGCGAAAACATATTGTACAGTAATTACGTCACCATTGACAGCCAGTTATAACCCAACTTTAGTATTTAATGTTTTACAGAGAGGCTGAGATTTGAAAGTTCGTAGCAGAAAGCAGAGCACGCAAGTATTGTGGTCGTGTTGGGACGTATGCACGTGTGCTTGGGAGGTATATATACTAGACATTGATACCAACCAAGCATACGTACATAAAAAAAGCCAGCCGACCACAGTATAGTTCTTTCAACTTACAACTTACATACATGTATACAATACATACATACGTTACCTGTTACCCAACCAATATTGAAACATCGTAATTACTTTCGTAATTAATTTCAATGTTTTACAGAGAGGCTGAGATTTGAAAGTTCGTAGCGGTCGACAGTATTTGCGCGCTCTGCTTGCGCCAGCAGGCCATTTATGGCCTACCTTGTGTGCAACGCGCAAGTAGGCACTTGACAGAGTGCAGTTCTAGTTATTACATGTTTTCACTTCGTTTTTTGTTGTTGTTTTTTTGTCCAGGCGAAAGCAGCACTGGTACCACTAAAGAAGAAAGCAGAAAGTGAGTGTACTTTTGTGTGTGTGCCTGGCTTCATGTTTATGTCCATCTCTAACATCAGGGGGCTTGTTTCCCATCTTTGGCCCATTAATTGTGCTCAATTCAAATATATAATACATACCAGTATATACAATACAATAAAAAAAGAACTCTTACCAACACACGCGATATTAAAAACAAGCAAAAACTAAGAAATGGAGTGGGGAACCTTTTGTCTTTTGGAAGGTCATTCCACATTTTGGCGGCACCAGTGGAATGAATTTGATGTATGTTTGAGCCCAATAGAGCGTCACAGTCCCGTCACCTTTCATGGCCCGGAAGAGAATTCCCCATAAATATTCCCCATAGACATTTCGGAAAGTATTTATTTAAAGACCTTTAAGCCTCGGACAAAGCCAACTCGGCTCCGGACAAATCATAGCAATAAAATAAAAGAAGTAGGCAGAACAAATTATTAAACCTCTCTCTCTCTCTCTCTCAGAGCGGTGATGGTGGGGGTGTGTCTCAGTGGAAGATGTCAACACAACCAACCAAAATCCTGCTTTACTCTGACACACCTGTCTGTCTGCATTCACACCTTTACTCTGACACACCTGGTAAATGGTAAATGATAAATGGTGCATTTATATAGCGCCTTTATCCAAGGCGCTTTACATAGATTGTGCATTACATTCACCCATTCACACACACATTCATACACCGATTGCAGCGGAAGCCATGCAAGGTACCAACCAGCACATCGGGAGCAATTTGGGGTTCAGTGTCTTGCCCAAGGACACTTCGACATGTAGACAGGAGGAGCTGGGATTCGAACCGCCGACCCATGGATCATTGGACGACCTGCTCTACCTCCTGAGCCACAGCCGCCACCTGTCTGTCTGCATTCACACCATACTCTGACATACCTGTCTGTCTCCATTTCACACCTTTACTCTGAAACACCCGTCTTCATTCCATTGATTAACACGTTTTTTTTCTTTTTCTTTTTAATGGAACTTTTTTTAAACGGCAGAGTATCCCTTTAATATACCATCTTGCAGCTTGGTTTGACGTGTTATTTTTATTTGGCTATTTAAAGAAAAATGTTCTTATTGATAAGACGACCAGGTATTTATATATATATATATATAACAGTTTATAATGATTAAAGTTTGAAATATTTTATGAGACCGGCCCTGAGTTGTGTTGTGTTGTGTGTCTGTGCTGTTGCACGTATGTGCACGTCATTATCAATCTCTCTAAAAGGGACATTTCACCGCTGGACGAAAAAACAGATTTATAAAATAAATTAATAAAGTAAAATAATGAATCAACATCAATTAAAACGGGTACAATAGAGAGCGACCTAGAGAAGAGAGAGCAGCTGCACTTGAGTGAAGTCTGTAAGGTCACGTGTTGTGTGCCAAGCACTTGAAAGCAGATTTTCCAGACTTAGTGGAGGAATGTGAGGTCTCAAGCAACTAATAATCTTGAGATCATGATAAGAAATAGTTTTCCATTGTAAAAGAGGGTTTATATAAGAAGGTGAACTCCCAATTAGAGCTTTATAGATAAATAAAAACCAATGCAGGGGCCAACCAACTGTATTGTACAGTATGCAGTGATGGGTGTTATAGCTGTCGCCTGTTATAAATCTGAGGGCAGAATGATAAACTGAGTCCAAACTTTTAAGTGTGGTAGCTGATGAGTTTCTGTATATATTTGTCCCCATAGTCCACAGCAGAGATGAATAGTGCCTACATTAGCCCCTTTCTAGTACTGAAGGCCATGGAAAGCAGGATCTATTGCGATATAAAAAGCCAAGCTTCATTCGCACTTCGCAGCTGTAGTGTTTTACTTTTAGTAACTTTGCCAATTGAGATTAAAATATATCAACATGTAAATGGGGATGTATGGGGAAGCTGGGAGGAGTCCCATCATGTAAAATAATTAAAATAAGGCCCTCTTTTAACAGTAACTACACATTAACAGCAGAGACAGTTTGTTTATTTGTTTATTTACTTATATGAGACGATTCCATTTTATTCTCCATAGAGAAAAAATTCTGTGCTTGTTTCACTCACAGAATCTGGCAAGCTTATGCATACGCACCAAAACAAATAGACGGCAAGCTCCGGACACTTTCAAACTGGCCGACAGCCGACCGTCTGTGCTGTCTGGAGCTGCCTTAAGAATCAGCACTTTCACCCGTAACAGTATTTCTACACTTCATAGTAAATGGTCGCATTTGTGACCATATACTATGAAATCCTGCATCACCCGTCCGTCCATCAGTCACCCACACCTCGTGACATCACGTCTCCATATATGGTCACGCCTCGTGACATCACGTGACATCATGGAGACCCTTAGATCTCCATATATGGTTTTCAGTCCATCACGCCTCGTGACACACTCCATATGTCAATCTGACATCAAAGGTAAAAGGTAAAAGATCTGAGCATTTCTTCCATCACTGGTACTGGACATAATTTGATATCAGTGGTTTCAGCATCACCAGCCTCTCCAACAGAGAAATATGGGTAGAGTTTATCAGTGAAAGTGTCTTTATGAGTGTAGATGTGAGTCATGTCTTCAGGGTCGTAGAAGGACACCTCCCCCGCGTCATAGTCCAGCTGGACTCTGATCCTCTGGGGATTCCTCTGCAGTGGGATGGTGTCACTACACCCGTTACTGTAGCAACCATCCTTTTGACATAAACACCATATTCCATATTCCGGTGAGGAGTATGAATTGTTCTTCCTTTCAACAGATTCTTTAGCCAAACCTAAATTCCAGCAAGGATGGTCTCCGACCTCAACGTCCCATCTGTGAGTCCCTGACCTGTAACCCTCTGAACCCAGGACATCAGCACCATTAGTGAACCTCTCTGGGTTGTCAGGACGCTGCTGCATTCTGTCTGTATTCCTCACACTGGTCAGGTCTTCGGACAGACAGAGATAAGTGTACGCCGTGTTTGGGTCCAGAATGACAGGAGTGAACTTGACCCTCTCCTTCATCTTCTCCCAGACGTTGATGGTCAGGTTTCCCAGGTGTTTGGCCTCGTCTATCAGAGCTCCTTCAGTCCCTGAATCCTGTGGATCTGACAGCGTACACAGGACTCTGGTTCTGCTCCGAGTGTTTCCATAACTGCTGAGAAATGACACGCTGTGTTCCTGCAGCTCTTGTTCTACAGCAGAGATTGAAAAGGAGAGAGAGGAGATCTGCTCCTCAACAACCTGAATTATCTCTGCCTTCTGCTTCTCTTCCTCCCTCAGAGCCTCCAGTCTGGCCTCCTCTTCCTCCGTCAGGAACTGGTGGAGTTTTTTAAACTCTGCTCTGATTTGCTTCTCTGTGGCCAAAACCTGCTTGTTGTTGTGTTCAACCACTTCCTTAGTGTATCTATTCTTAAACTGTTTGTATTTGTTCATCTTATCCTTTAGAGTCCTGAGGTCAGACTCCAGTTGGTCCTTCAGGTTGTTGACGGCTTGTTCTACCGGAAGCAGCTTGTGGCCAGGATGGTGAGAGGAGTCACAGATACGACACACGACTCTCTGTTCGTCCTCACAGAACAGTTGATGCTCCTCTGCGTGTTCACAACTCGACAGCTCGACATCCTCCTCAGACGTGCTAGGGCGGGTTGAAGGTGTGGATGGAGGCCTGCACCACGGCATTGCCTTCAGACCAGGACACACGTCGGTTAGTTTGGTGTCTCGTAGCAGACGCAGGAAAGACCTGCACGTTGTTTCACCCTTGGAAACCATCTTGTCCACGAGGTCAGTGGCTGCCTTGGACGGCAGAGAGATGCTTTTCAGGTTCATGTATTCAGATTTTGCCAGTAGCTTTTCTTCGTGCACACACTGGACAACGAAGTGAATGTGTGACATTAGAACGTGTTGAAGTTTTGTCTTGTTCTGTCTGATAATGTCTGTAGCCTCCATGTTGATCCCTGGAAGAGAAGGGGGATTGAACAAAGAACATGGTTTAATTCTTAACTACTTTCAACTTCCTTATTTTCAGCGGCATCCCCATTTTGGATAATACCGGTATGCTATTATAGGCAAACATTTCAAACATTTCTGCCTAAAATGTAATGAAAATAGACAATCTACAAGCTCACAGTGCGTCAAATCGTGGCGTGCTGTGAGCTTGAAGATTGGCTATTTTCACTACTTGTTGCATGACAAAATATTTAGGGATTAGTAGGACGTAAGTCAAATGTTATACAGTTAGTAAGTTACCAAATATTCTGTCATATAACATATCATTGTTGTTGTTGTCTCCATAGGAAAGATATGCACATGAATCAAGTGAGTGGCAAAGTGAAATTAACATCGTTTCATGCATTCAGAGAGGTAAGACGATTTAAGCAATATTACACGAGAGGGTGTGGGTTAACGTGATTATTGCCACGACAGGGATGCGGTGAGGAACGAGACGAAGTCGAGTTCCGCAAGCATCAGATTGCTTCCTCGAAACGACCTGTGGTATAATACCACAGGTCGTTTCGAGGAAGCAATCTGATTGGTTGAAACAGCCTTCTAGCCGTGGGTTAAACCAGCACCATTCACCACCTAATCAAAACAAAGAATTCAGCTGCTCTGTTCTCCCAGAGCGCTAGCAAACTCGGTGGCTAGGCTAGCTAGTTTCTTGGGACAGTATGGCCCTGTGAAGGCCAGAAAGTATTATTTTTTTTGCCACTCCAGTAGGTGTACCCTCTATTCTATCTTTTTGTTTTTGACTTATTGTTGTGTGTTTATATCATGTATTGTTATGTTTGCTATGTTTTATTATGTGATGTGTATTGTTATGTTTGTTGTGGACCCCAGGATGGAAGAGTATCCTAGCTGCTACTTTGGAGGCAGTTACTGTGAATGAATAATGAATGATGATGAATAAACAATGATTAAAGCCAAAGACAGCACTATGGCTTGTTTCCATAAGGTCATGTGTATTCAGTTCATCGAAACGTTTAAAAACATGATAGTATACAATCAATAATATGCCAAAAACATCATATAAACTAGCAGTAAAAATATGTACAGTAAACAGATGGGTAAGAGTCGAGATAAGACTTTACTGGAGTGAGTTACGAATATTGCAGCCACCTAAGAGCTCTTTTAGAGCAGTTTTAAAAGCAGAGTATTGGAGTCACACTTTCTTATGATTGTGGCATTACATATATTCTGGTGACATAGCAGTAGACGAGACATCAACACCATTTCACTTAAAACTTCAACTCACAGATGCTGTTGCTGATGATAATCCTCACTCTACTGCTCTGGTGAGAAACGACAGCATGTAATAGGATTCAGGAAGACACACAACGGTTTCCAACAGGTGGTGTCAAGGAGTATATTAAAGAAGGAGAGGACACAGTGCGTACAAAATCACTAATTTCCCTGAACCGATTTATTTGGCAAAGAGGTCATATTAAACCAAGCCCCCCAGTACTGAGAGGAAGAATTGAAGCCAAATGGTAGTGTTGTAGTCGAGTCCACATAAAGCTTGTCCAAGTCAAGACCAAGTCTGAGGGAGGTCGTCGGGTCGAGTCCGAGTCATGACCGAGTGTGCATGGGAGGAGTCCGAGTCATGACCGAGTGTGCATGAGAGGTCGAGTCCGAGTCATGACCGAGCGTGCATGGGAGGGGGTCGAGACCGAGTGTGATAGATGGATGGATGGATAGAGGCACATTCATTTATGATCATTGTCATCATCAGTTCTCATTGGAACACTGGCGTTAGTGTGGAGAGTTTTATTTGAAATAAAGTTGTATTCATATTGTATTCTATTCTTCTGTATTGTGTTGTGTATATTATATATACTTGTGAGGTCACATGTTATCCATTGGGCCGGTGGAGCAGGGGCCCTTGGCTCTCAACAGCCAATAGAAACCACCAGCTCAACATTCCACACAATGTGGACAGGGTGGCATGTGGTTGCACGGGCTGGCCACAGGGTGGCGGCAAAACCACAGAAACAGCT
>NC_136802.1:26339473-26354473 GCF_951216825.1 Electrona antarctica | reverse complement strand
TCCAAAGTAGGTTAACTATAGTAACTAAAGTTTTCAAATAATTGTAGTGGATTAAAAGTAACAATTTTGACTCTGAGATGTAATGGAGTAGGCCTAGAAGTAAAAGTAGCCTATACCGGAAATTGGAAATACTCAAGTAAAGTACAAATACCTCAAGATTATATTTATAAGTACAGTACTTAAGTAAATACTTCCACCACTGGCTGTGTCCCATGCTTCTGAATTCTTTTTAAAAATAAATCAAAAGTCAAACCACGGCCTCCGTATATTTGCGCCTCGTCGCTAAGAGGCAAAATATTTAAAATGTTTTCCCTCGCCAAAAATATTTTACGTATTTCCAAACTAGCCACGTTTTTTCCACACATGCACCGTCCGTGACCAGGACTGCGACTATACGGATCGCACAGTGAATGAACGTGAATGACAGTGAGACTTGTCAGGAAGCATGAGGTCAGTCAGTCCATTGCTCTCCCCAGGTTGGCGGAGGGAGTGAAGTGAATCAAAGTGAGACTTGTCAGGAAGCATGAGGTCAGTCCGTTGCTCTCCCCAGGTTGGCAGAGGGAGTGTAACGCAAAGGATCACATTAGACAATTGACAAAAGTGCAGACACTTCTAAGTTATTTCATGAACTTGACCTCGACCTTTGAGGCCATACATTCTAGTTAGCAGGTGGCTTGCGCACATCCAGTTCCTGGCTGGTGCTTGACTAAGGTAAATACAGTGAAGAGAAGAAAGTAGTCCGCACACAGGCTTGCTCCAATGGTGTTTTATTTAATTTAAAACACCATAAGTTTTAAGACATGACGTTTCGGCCGCGAACGGCCTTCATCAGGTGATATATCACCTGATGAAGGCCGTTCTAAACAAAGCCTGCTTAGAAAGCCTGCCTAAACAAGTGGGTTTGAGGTGGGTTTGAAATGTGGTGATAGAGTCCATGTTCCTAATATCAGGGGGGAGGGAGTTCCAGAGGTGAGGGGCAGAGCGGCTGAAGGCTCTTGACCCCATGGTGGACAGACGGGCTGGGACTGGAGGACTTTCAGAGTGATGGAGGAGGCAGACCTAAGAGACCGGGTGGGAATGTTGACGTGGACAAGGTCCAGACCCGGGGGGGGGGGGGGGGGGGGGTTATGAATGGCCTTAAATGTATGGAGGAGGATCTTGTAGTCAATATACGATATTTGATGAAGAACCCTGCTGTGACACATTGTTGGAGCATGAGGTCAATTTAATCACATTCACGCAGGCATGCACATGCACATGCACATGCACATGCACATGCACATGCACATGCACATGCACATGCACATGCACATGCACATGCACATGTTGCACATGCACATGCACGCACGCACGCACGCACACACATACACACACACACACACACAATAGGGGATATTTCTCATGTTATTTTAACATGCTTAAAACACATCTTGCAGGAAATGAGAGAGATTTACAACTGAAAACCAACTATTAGGGGACTAACTATAATAGGGCATTTGAACACTGCTGCCTGCCAGTCACAATGTGGGACAGGGTCTCAACTTGTGGGACGCCTGAAAGGTCTTGGAAATGAGGGACTGTCCCACGCAAAGGGGGACATCTGGTTACCCTAATACACACACACACACACACACACACACACACACACACACACACACACACACACACACACACACACAACACACACACACACACACACACACACACACACACACACACACACACACACACGCACACGCGCGCGCGCACACACACACACACACTCACACACGGTCCCCCTGGGGAATTCAGCACTCAATTGTTTGGAGAAGTGAGTCTTATCTGGGATACGTCGCTTAATATTTATTATTGTAATCAGATTACTGTATTTCCCTCACATGTATTAAAGCAAAGCTTGGTGATGTTTATCTGACGGTACACGAGGGTGAAGCAAGGACATCGTTTTATTACTCTCTGTAACATTATCCCATAAAGTCATTTTTAATTAATTAAAGCATGTGGTTCCCAAACTTTTTTGCCCAAGACCCAGGCCCAGCGCCACGGGGTCGGGGGGTGACCACTTCATCCCCTTTTCAACCAGAGCTTATATTAATGATGTTTAGGACACAAGAAACACCTTTCTGGGGTTTTTATGTGTGTAATGTGTTTCATTTTAGATATTTCAGGACCAGAAAAATGTGTGAAAAAAAGCCAAAGAAGAAGAAGGGCTCCCTGACTAACAACCATAGAGCTATAAAGGATAGAGATTGAACCAGAGCGTTAGCCTCCCCCCACCCCCACCTCGCTCGAGCGAGCGGAAGTTTAGCCTAGCCCCGGACCTCAATTTTGAGGTCCGGGCTTACGCACGCGACGTCATGAACGTCCGTCCACCTCCATTATAGTGCTGCAATTCCTCATTTTGCCTATAGTGGTATCTTCAACGTTGGATAGCCTTAGTCCATGTTTGTGATATCCAGAAATTCATCTATTATCATGGTGAAGTCGGGACAAAACAGTTTTTAAGGTCAACCACACCAATGCAACTCCTTGCAAGTCAGTGAGTTGCATTGGTGTGGTTTACCTTAAAAAAGGTTTTGTCCCGACTCAACCGTTTGGTGTGGTTTGGGCTTTAGAGACCAAGTATAAACCACAAAAAGGTAATTTATCTGGATCTATGTCCATATATTGATTGTTCACACTTAAGAGATCACTAAAGAGCTTTGCATGAAGTATGCACACCACACTGGACCTTGGTCATGCCATGTCTAATCCAGTGGAGTGACGTGGCAGCAGTGGCATGAGGTAGATCGGCCGTAACCACACCATAACCACACCTTCTGGTGTGGTTATGGCTTTAGGATGTGAATGTGATACTGTCCCCTACCCTGTGAGAAAGTACCATGCCTATAGTCTCTCAATACAGTGCTTGGGAGAACTTCTACAACCCATTGTTCACAAGAAGGATGGAAAAAGGGAATATCTGCACTCTCTTGTATGTAGCTTCTTATGAGTTTCTTTATTTCATTAAACGAAATCACAGCAGAGTGTGGATATTCCCTTTTTCCATTGATCTTCAAGAATCTGCACCCATCAGCTACAGAGACTATAAGACTCCCTGTCTCCCTGAGTAGAGCGCGCCTTCACCTGTAACGGTTTTGTTGTACGGAGTTGCACCACTCACTTTACACGGGTGTGATTTATATCATAAAAGTGAACAGGAATCACCATTTCTGTAGACTATTGGGGTTTAAGTTTTCATTCGTTAGAACAAAACTTATATGTTATATATATTATTATAATGGGGAATAATGGGGCAAAAAGTGACAAGGTCACCAGAGGTCAGTCAAGTGGTTCCAGTCTGAAATCACACCTTATGGGGTGTGGAGGTGATATGCTGAAAGTTCCATGCTTTAATCATAAAATGCACAATTGGTTTGGTTATCTGCACCACTGTTACTTACTAGATTTGGATTATTATTGCAAAACATACATTAACCACTTCAGCCCTGTATACATTTCGTCCATTTGAAAATATAGCTGATCTTGAATACACAATCTACCATTGTTTAATTCCCTTGCAGCTAGCCTACTAGCATATGGACTGTACATACAATGTTACGAGTAATACGAGAGAGAGAGAGAGCGAGAGAGAGAGAGAGAGAGAGAGAGAGAGCTCAGACTTTACCCCTCTCTCTCTTTCTCTCTCCGCCCTGTGCATGCTTTAGAAAAGATTCCTTCCGCGGTGGGAGAGGAGAGAGAGTCAGAGGAAGCGAAGAGAGAGAAGAGAAAGTTAGAGAGAGAGGGGGGAGAGAGAGAGAGAGGCGTGTAGGAACAAGACACGAGGAGGGACGGACGTTGGACTGAGAGTGTTGGAGAGAGAGAGAGAGAGAGAGAGAGAGAGAGAGCATCCAACAGTCAGAAAAAGAGGAACAGATGGAAGGAGAAGGGAGTCAAGGGACAACTCTCTCTCTTTAAAGGACAACAACATATATAATCCTCTAGAAACAACAACTTGTTCACGCGGCGGGGACGCGCAGCGCGCGGAGTGTCTGGTGTGTGTGTGTGTATGTGTGTCTGGTGGACTGGAGGCGTTTCAGTTCTCATATCAATCCTCAGTCAGTCTGCGGCGCTGCTGCTGCGTGCTTCAACTGTCTCTACGAACGTGTTCTCTCTCAATCTCTACGGATTGTTGTCTTGTTGGGTTTTTAACTCTCCCTCTCTTTTAAAGAACTAAACTTCTAAATCTAAATCTAAATCTCCAGCAGCAGGCTGACCACGGAATCACTAAACTTCCTCACAGTCAGACACACGAGTGGGGAAGAAAGAAACAAGAAGTGAGTGAACAACACCACTCACTCAGTTCACAAGGGGAGGAATTTAGAGTATTTCTACTTTTCTATTTTTTTTCTTCTTTTTTTCCTCCGAGCCGGGTGGGTGATCGACCCACCCCACCCACCCCGGAGGACCGGAGAGGAGACCGACTCCTGCTGCTCGCTGTAGCCGGGGTTCGAGGCGTCCCCGCCCGGGGTGAGCCCTAGCCAGCCAGCCAGACCAGCCATGGCCGGGGCCAAGCCGGGCGTGCACGCTCTGCAGCTCAAACCCCTGTCCGTGCCCGAACTTCTGAAGAAGGGTAGCAAGTTCATCAAATGGGACGAGGTGACTTTATTTTTATTTATTTTTACCTAAAATAATGACTGTTTGGTGGGTGGGGATTCTGGGGAAGAAGTAGCCCAAACATAGACTCTCGTAGAGGTTTTTTCCAAAAAAAAAACTCTACGAGAGTCTAAATGTTTGGGCTAGGGAAGAAGTATACTCGCAATGTTTTACTGGAGTAAAAGTATCGATGCTGCAGATGTATACTCTCTGTACGAGTTACAACTTTGATTGATTGATTGATTGAAACATTTATTAATAGTTTGCAGAATTACAGTACATTTCAAGCACAAACTCAATACAAAGGCTGTTAACTGTGAGTGGACGACCCAATTAAGCATTACACTTGTTTCCAATAGGGTCCACCATGTTCAATTCATCAAAACTACAAGTTATAGAAGCCCACTTCAAAATGTTACTTGAGTGACATTGTCATTATTATCAATAGGCTATGTATTGTAGATAATGCTCTGTTAGTAGATGTTAGGAATTCAAAATAGTGGTATGGAAAGTAAATGTAGGCTATTCATCGTGCAGAATCAGAACGTCGCATTTCAAGTTATCATATAGCCTATGTCTGAAATGTATACAATTAATTGTAAACTATAGGATCATAGAATGCAGAGAGACAGTGTAGTGTCTCAGTAAACTATAGGATCATAGAATGCAGAGAGACAGTGTAGTGTCTCAGTAAACTATAGGATCATAGAATGCAGAGAGACAGTGTAGTGTCTCAGTAAACTATACTGTAGGATCATAGAATGTAGAGAGACAGTGTAGTGTCTCAGTAAACTATACTGTAGGATCATAGAATGCAGAGAGACAGTGTAGTGTAGTGTCTCAAACTATAGGATCATAGAATGCAGAGAGACACTTAGCCGCAAGTTGCAACTCTAATTTTTTTTATAATGGGATGAATCTAGAGTTGCAATACCCTCCATTGACTCCCCACTCATCCAATTTGTTTTGCGATCTGCTTGTCTTAAACAATGTTAAACTCACCAACATTGCAGCTGTAGTCCAAGCTTGAATTATCCTCTTTCAATCTGCCGAGCTTGTTTTTCATAAAAATCCACCGTAGACATGTTATGAGATACTTTCTGTCAAGAAATTCTGTGCCGGTGATTCTTTTTCTAAGTGCTGGAGTTTGGAAGCACTCGTCGTATGTCACTGAACGGCCCTGCGTACCACCTGTTTCGAATTTGCACATAATGCAGGAGGCAGCAGCGCGACCCGTTAACAAAAACGAGTGCTTCCAAACTGCAACACTTAGAAAAAGAATCACCTGCAGAGGATGTCTTGACAGAAAGTAGCTCATAACATCTCTACGGTGGATTTTTATGAAAAACAAGCTCGGCAGATTGAAAGAGGATAATTCAAGCTTGGACTACAGCTGCAATGTTGGTGAGTTTAACGTTGTTTAAGACAAGCAGATCGCAAACCAAATTGGATGAGTGGGGAGTAAATGGAGGGTATTGCAACTCTAGATTCATCCAGAGTTGCAAAAAAGAAATCTAGCGTTGCAAATTGCGGCCTAAGAGACACTGTAGTGTCTCAATAAACTATAGGATCATAGAATGCAGAGAGACAGTGTAGTGTCTCAGTAAATTATAGGATCATAGTATGCAGAGAGACAGTGTAGTGTCTCAGTAAACTATAGGATCATAGAATGCACAGAGACAGTGTAGTGTCTCAGTAAACTATAGGATCATAGAATGCAGAGAGACAGTGTAGTGTCTCAGTAAACTATAGGATCATAGAATGCAGAGAGACAGTGTAGTGTCTCAGTAAACTATAGGATCATAGAATGCAGAGATTGATTGAAGAATTTATTAACAGTTTGCAGAATTACAGTACATTTCAAGCACAAACTCAATACAAAGGCTGTTAACTGTGAGTGGACGACCCAATTAAGCATTACACTTGTTTCCAATAGGGTCCACCATGTTCAAATCATCAAAACATTTAGAGACGTACAAATAGACACTTCTATAGACAGAACAGGAATTCATCATAAAGGAGGTAAAAAGGGAAAAGAAACATATACAGTGAGGGGAAAAAAAGGGGTGGGCGGTGGGGGGGAGAGACAGTGTAGTGTCTCAGTAAACTATAGGATCATAGAATGAATCATAGAATGCAGAATCATAGAATGCAAAGAGATACTGTAGTGTCTCAAAGGATCATATAATGCAGAGAGACTGACAGTGTAGTGTCTCAGTAAACTATAGGATCATAGAATGCAGAGAGATACTTAACTGTAGTGTCTCAAAGGATCATATAATGCAGAGAGACTGACAGTGTAGTGTCTCCAGACAGTAGTACATGCCTTGGGACTATTGATACGGTACTAGGTTATTATCGATATAAATAATCGATAGATGGGCAACAGCATGTTGTAGTTTAACTCATCAGCATGTAAAACAGAGCCAGTCTGTTAAACTCTGAGTGTACGTTTTACGTACGAGTCAATAGATGGATTAAAACATTGATTCTCAACCCGGCCCAGGGAGTCCTATCCCCAAAGGAGCGTGGGGGGTCATTAGCTTAATGTGCAACATTGTTTTCTAGCTCAACAGTAAACTAGTAAGCAACATGCAATATAAATGTATTCAGGGATCCGCACACTTCTGAAGTTACAATTGAAGGACTTTTATTACTGAAAGAAATTAGATGATTGGATTAGTGTCAAAAGTAATCAATAGACTGTACTACAAACAAATGGTCAAACGTGTGTGTGTGTGTGTGTGTGTGTGTGTGTGTGTGTGTGTGTGTGTGTGTGTGTGTGTGTGTGTGTGTGTGTGTGTGTGTGTGTGTGTGTGTGTGTGTGTGTGTGTGTGTGTGTGTGTGTGTGTGTGTGTGTGTGTGTGTGTGTGTGTGTGTGTGTGTGTGTGTGTGTGTGTGTGTGTGTGTCGGGCTCACCCAGAGTTAGTGTCGAAGTGTCATTGAGCAACACTCTGAACCCCTATGGTTTCCTCTGCCATCAGTGTGCCCAATCTATGTAAAGCGCTTTGGAGAAAAAGTGCTATATAAATGCACCATTAGTCTGAGACTTAGGTTGCAACGGAAATGTAGTTCAGCGGTTGGCTCGGGTGCCATGAGGATGTCTCATTCCTGGATAGATGTCCATCATCACCACAGGCATGTCAGATAGACATCTATCTGACATTCTTCCTGCTGACGAGCCACTAGCCTCGTTTACATGGGAGACATATCCTAATTTTTATGGTGTCACCACACTGTTAGACGGATGTTGGGTTCTTAGCGTATACGCATGATTCTTGATGACTATTTCCATGTATTTGATGTATTACCATGTGTTGTTCTTGCTTACTGTAAATCGCTCTGGATTAAGTCTGGAAATGTCTGTAAATTGTAAATAGAAGGCAACAAAGGACGATATTATCATCCCTGTCGGATGCACTGTTAATTCTGTCGACTAAGACTAAAAGACTAAGATTTTGATATTTAGTCGACTAATGGCAGACTAAGGCCCAAACCACACCAGCTGCAACTCCTTGCTTTATGGCTCCGAGACATGGACACTTTCAAAGAAACTAGAGAAACGGTTGGATGGCACTTACACCCGCCTTCTAATGAGAGTGCAAAATCTGTCTTGGAAGAGCCACCCATCGACTAATCTAATATATGGCAACCTTCCCCGTGTTTCTTCACTAGTCCGATCCAGAAGAACACAGTTTGCCGGCCACTGCTACAGAGCTGACAATGAGGTTATAACTTCCTTTCTTCTCTGGAGTCCTGCCTCAAAGCAGACCAGAGGTAGAAAACTGTCGTTCCCTGATGTCATCGCTAGGGACACAGGCATCAGTAAGCAGGAACTGGGGATGGCAATGAAGGACCGGGAAGTCTGGCGTGATATTGTGAAATCCACGATCTCGACCGCGGTCGAAAAATGATGATGATGATGCAACTCCTTGCAACAAAACAAACCATACCAATGCAACTCCTTATAGAGCATCGCAGTCCCGCCCAGGAAATGATTCTCCGTTCATTTTCCTCATAGACATTTCAAAAAGTATTTATTTAAAGACGCCGCGGACAAACACCGCGGACAAACGCCAACTCGAGTCGTGACAAATCATGTAACAAATAATTAGAAAGAAGAAAAACACTTTTTTGTTGTTTTTCTTCTTTGTAATTATTTGTTTGGTCCAAAATATTGTGTTTGTTGTCATGAGTTGTCACGACTCGAGTTGGCTTTGTCCGCGGCGTAACCGTCTTTAAATACATACTTTTTGAAATGTCTATGGGAAAAATGCATTGGGAATCATTTCCTGGGCCTGGCGTCGTCATGAAAGAGGGCGGGACTGCGACGCTCTATTGGGAATAATGTTTGCAAGTAGTTGCATGTTGCAAGAAGATGCATGGCGACCCTCTGGTGTGGTCCGGACGGATCGCGACGGATCACGTAACTGACGTGATGCAAGGGGAGACATTTCTCTCACCCTCCGTTGCGTATGTCTTCTTGCGTCGATTACGTTCGACTCTGTAAAGCACTTAAGACTGAACACTTTCAGATGACTAAAATAGGACTAAAACTAAAGTGGTGTTTTTTCGCCTGCCTTATCGTCTTATGTTCTCAGCCTATCAGAATGCAAAAAGAAGTGAAAGAAAGTGATTTTGCTCAAAAAGATTAGATAGGTTTAGATCAAAAATGTAGATCAGCTATATTTAAAAAAGAAATGCCACTTGAATTTAGAGATGTCCCGATACTGTATCGGTAAAGTATCGGATCGGCCCTTATTTGGTCATATCGGTTCATATCGGTATCGGCAAATATGCCAGTCTAACCACAGATCCGACACAGGTGTAAGGGGTTGACACTATAGCAGGTAATTAAAATGTTGGGGCATGTGGAGTTTGCTTTGGAGCAGTGTTGTTTTCGTCGACAAAAATGTTCGTCGACTACCTTTTTTAGTTTTTTCACTGACAAACTAAATGAAAACTAAGCTATGACGACTAAAACTAAGACTAAATATATTGACAATTTCGTCAACAAATAAAAACTAGACTAAAATTTGAGCTCGTAGTTGTGTGCGTCCGGGGAAAACGTCTCATTTCTTTTTTGGGGTCTTGAGTTAAAAAGCGTGGGAAACACTGCTCCAATCCATTAGTTCTCAAATGTTTTCATGTCAAGGACCCCCAAATTGACATTTATTAGCCTGCGGACCCCCCATTTGTACGGCTCTAGCAGTCATTTTCAACTGTTTTCATTTCAAGGACCCCCAGTTTGGCATGCATTAGGCTACAGACGCCCATTTTAACGGCATTTCTATCTCTGGGACACCAAATTATATTGTAAAATCAATGTTAATTTAATTCTTAGAGTGTACAAATGGTGTACAATGTACTATTTGCACACTCTCAGAGTTACCCTAACGGGTAACTGTAACTCTTTGGTTCCTTACTATCATTTAGCTGAGGACCCCCTGGAACTCCCTCAAGGACCCCTGGGGGGTCCCCGGACCCCACTTTGAGAACCACTGCTCTAATCTACCTATCAGTGTAGTAAGTATAGTGACAGCCAATGACCCTGCCAGGCATTGCAGGCATTGCAGACGGCCAATCACAGCGTGTGTTGTGTTGGAGAATTCCTGTTCAGCCAGTTTTTTACTTTTTACCCACAGGATCAGGTTCAGACACATCAACCCCCCCCCCCCCTTTTATTATCTCTCTCTGTCTCTCTCTCTCTCTCTCTCTCTCTCTCTCTCTCTGCGCATTGTTTTGAATCATAGTGATTGTTTACTCACATGAACAAAATCTTGACGGTCATGATGACGTTTTAAGAAAATTAATAATTTCAAAATAGCAGATCGACAAGCTCACAATGCGTCACATGGTGGACACGTTGTGAGCTTGTAGTGGTTATTGTGTGTTTTGTAAAAATCTACAAAGTAACTTAGTTTTCAAATAATTGTAGCGTAGTAAAAAGATCCAATATTTGGATCTGACATCGAGTGGAAGTAAAAGTATTGGAAATTGGAAATACTCAAGTACAGTACAAGTATGGCCTATCTCAAAGTTGTACTCAAATGTTACTATCCAGCACTGAGGGTGTTCTAGTTACGTCACATAGCTCTGTGTTGTGTTGACGTTTTGATAATGTGTGAAACTAGAAACTTTGAGCATGGTGTCGCAAATAGATTATGTCTAGCGCCCCTAGACATAATTATATGTGTGTATGTATGTATGTATGTATGTATGTATGTATGTATGTATGTATGTATGTATGTATGTATGTATGTATGTATGTATGTATGTATGTATGTATGTATGTGTATGTGTGTGTGTGTATATATATATATATATATATATACACACACACACACACACACACTGTACATATATTATGTCTAGGGGCGCAAAACAGTCTATCAGTCTATCTATTTGCAATATCTATTTTGCATATATATATTATTGTCTCCACCAGGCCGAAGGCATGGGGAGAGAGTATGTTTTGCACTCCGTCCTAGTGCGTCCGTCCGTCTGTGTGCAATTTACGTTAAATCTTTCATGCACTTTCCTACTAGGCTGAGGTATATATCCCACCCTTTTCACATTGGCCTGTTATAGCGCCACCAACAGGTGGATTTTTGCAAATCACATTTTTGGAGGAAAATGCCTCAAATCATTAAATTGCCATCAAAGGCGTAAGAACAAATGGCACTCTTTTCACATTGGCCAGTATGGGTTAGCGCCCCAGCCTGTGTCCTCCGTGAGGAAGCCCAACAACCCTCTGTGAGGCCTTTAGGAGGGCCATGCAAGCAGCAAGCGGAGCTGCAGCACCATTGCCCTACGGAACCATTGCCCACCACTCCTGAATGAAGTGTCTGGTGCTGGGACTCTGGTGCAACGCACAGGTCCTGGGCCTGGTGAGAGCAGGAGTGGACCTGGTGAGACGTAGGAGGGGCCCGGACAGGAGTCAACCCACAGAGCCTAGTCCTTCCATGCGCCAGAAGTGTACCTCCCAGCCCTGGCAGAGTAGTTCTGGAGTAGTTCCAACGGATTGTGTGGCCCTGGTTTTTCTCTAGTGGGTCTGATCGAGGGTAGCTACTGGGGCGTAAGTCGGGATTTGATCAACCCTGGCTGGGTCGCCTGAGTGAGGGGTATGATGTTGGTAGACCCGAAACCCTGTTGACCTCAGGATACATCACTGAGGATACGTCCCAGGTGCATCCATGCAATGTATTCCTTAGTTATAGCGCCACCAGGAGGCCACAACCTGACCTGGCCTGATGGAGACCTGTGCCCTGAGGGGCACTTTTTCTAGTTATTATTATTTATTTATTTTAAGATTTGTTTTTGGCTTTTCTGTCTTTGTTGATAGTTTCAAGTGGAGATTGGCAGGGAAGAGGGAGTGTGGTTAGGGCTTTACAGCTACAGCTGAGCGAATCATAGAGGAGCAAAGCGGGCGGGTAGCAGACCTCCCCTCTTTTCACTGCACACAGTACACACACACACACACACACACAACACGCACGCACGCACACACATCCCTCTCACAGCTACAACGAACGTTGCTACAGAGGAGTCGCGGACCGACTTTAATTTGCGAGCCGTGCGAGGTTCCAAGCGGGGCTAGCGTTTTGCCTACAATGTTTAGGCTACTCATTGTCACGTCGCAAACCACCACAGTGTTGACTAATTTGCGATCTCGCTACGGTTCTGTCTGTGAGTCAGATAAAACTTTACCTTCTGCCAGAAGGCTTCTGGTCTGTACAGTGTCATTTACTCATTGATGCAATAGAGCACGTGCATCGTCGCCTAATTTGCGATCTCAACAAGGGTCAGAAAAGTACGACGGACCAGTGAGACCACACGAGCCTCGGGCGGGGACAAATAATATTTCTCTATATGGAAAAGGGGGAGTGTGTGTGTGTGTGTGTGTGTGTGTGTCGTCAGAGGAATACACAAACCCCCCCAGGGACCACCTGCCTAAAATATATAATTTATAACTGCAACTTTGCACTGTTGTTTGAATAATACTTTGCAAATATTCAAGTTGTCAGTTGTTTATTTCTTTCAGATAGGCTATATTTTCTACATGAATATAGAACCATATTTGGTGAAATGGGAGTTAAATGCTGCAATTTGTAAAACTGACAAAATAGGACTCCTAATTTTCCTGGGACCCATTACATTGAAAACCTGCATCACTGCTTGAGTACATGTGCTTAGTTACTGTGTTTGTGTTGACGTTTTCATAATGTGTGAAACCAGAAGCTTTCTTCCTGGATGTGTGGAATCCCGTTTCTCCACTCGCTCTTCCGCATGTTTCTGAACCCACACACTGTGTGTGTGTGTGTGTGTGTGTGTGTGTGTGTGTGTGTTTTGACCATAATGACTGTTTTTGTGTGCGTGTGCCACACAGAGAGAGAGAGAGGGGGGGGGGAGAGAGTCAGAGAGACAGAGAGAGACAATTGTACAAAGTTTCTTTTTGGTTTTTATTGTTTTCATTTTGACATTGCCATGGCAGTGTAAACATATGGGGGGAGAGAGAGAGAGAGAGAGAGAGAGAGAGGGAAATGGCTCATTGTAAAAATGTGTGTGTTCGTTCATTAATCATTAACAGGTCTGTCTGACCGATATGAGCTCTTAACTATAAACTATGCTTCTCTGTCTTTGATGGTGTGTGTGTGTGTGTGTGTGTGTGTGTGTGTGTGTGTGTGTGTGTGTGTGTGTGTGTGTGTGTGTGTGTGTGTGTGTGTGTGTGTGTGTGTGTGTGTGTGTGTGTGTGTGTGTGTGTGTGTGTGTGTGTGTGTGTGTGTGTGTGTGTGTGTGTGTGTGCGCTTCCACTGTACGCCCAATTAACAGCTTTACCAAGAGTAAACATTAGTATTGTAGTGCTGCGTAACTTGATTATGGCTGATCCAGAGTCAGTGAATAGGTAGATATTGTAGAGCTGTTTAACTAGAGTGGTGCTCATGGCTGATCCAGGATCAGTGATATAGGTAGATATTGTAGAGCTGTGTAAGTAGAGTGGTGCTTATGGCTGATCCAGGATCAGTGATATAGGTAGATATTGTAGAGCTGTGTAAGTAGAGTGGTGCTTATGGCTGATCCAGGATCAGTGATATAGGTAGATATTGTAGTGGTGGTTATGGCTGACCCAGAGTCTGTGATATACTGTAGGTACTATAGTATTGTAGTGCTGTCTAGGTAGATCAGTGTTTTTCAACCCTTTTCATTTCAAAAGTCTATTATTTATTCTCGTATTTGAGCCATGGATGACATTTAGCCTCTAAAGCCCTCACCACACCAGAGAGCCACCATGCAACTCCTTGCAACCATTATTCCCAATGGCAGTTGCAAGGAGTTCCATTGGTGTGGTTTGTTTTGTTGCAAGGAGTTCCATTGGTGTGGTTTGTTTTGTTGCAAGGAGTTGCAAGTAGTTGCAAGGAGTTGCAGCTGGTGTGGTTTGGGCCTTAGACCCCAAATCTAAAGAATATTTTGGTGTCATTGCATAAGAATTTGTCCACAATCCCATGCTGTATTGATGTCGATACCATTAGGAGAGATAACAGGCAAACGTTGATCGAAATAACAATTCTTCTCGTCATGCAGATGTTTAACAATAATTTAACTATTGATAGCGTAATGGTTTCATTTTATACTCAAGAGTTACAGATCTAACTAGAAAAAGTGCCCTTCTGGGCACAGGTCTCCACCAGGAGTGTGTGTGATGTTTGGCAAAATGTTTAGGAGTGATATAAACATGTTTGTTTGTTTTTTGCAACAATTTTCTTCATTTTGTTGAGGAAATGCAGAGCCAGATCACTCATAGCATCTCTGAGGATAGAATTCTGGATGAGCAGGACATGTGCAGCATTTTGTACAAAACGGGCCACTCCTGAAGACTTTGGAAGGCAATCTTAGCCAATCAGTGTAGAATCTGAGAAATCAAACACTCGTCTTGATCACATGACTACAGAGATCATGTATACCGATTTGCATGAGATTTGGATGAAATCTGTGCGACTAATATAAACAATGTGTTTTGCAGAAAACGGCCTCATGGTGGCGCTATAACCGGCAGATGTAGAGGGATGCAGGGAAAATGTTTTTCCATGGCCTCTAGGGAGTGCGCATACAAAGTTGTACACAGATCGATGCAGTTATAGGTAAAAACAGGAATTGCCCTGTTATAGCACCACCATGAGGCTGGTTTGGAAAATAAATTGTGTCATGTCGTCCTCAGCCTAGTGGAAATGTGCGTGTATAATTTCACGGAAATTGCACACTGTGTTTGTGATTTGTGGCATTTTGTTCGAAACGGACCAATCATGTGAGCTTTGGAAGCGAATCTTAGCCAATCAGGAAGGAAGATGGGAAATGGTGCAGATCCGTGTT